>NC_053156.1:125823431-126060931 GCF_016835505.1 Polypterus senegalus
CGACCTATCCTAAAAGATAATTTAGAAAAGCGCAAGCAGCACAGTCACGTTATTATAATAGAAACACCACCATTCGAATTTGTCCCGGTGATCGTGTTATGGTATTAGTCCCAACCTCCCATTATAAATTATTAGCTCATTGGCAAGGACCTTATGAAATTAAAGAAAGAAAGGTCTCGTCGACTATTTAGTTAAACAACCTAATCGTCGATCGAGTGAAAGAGTATATCATATTAGCTTGCTGAAACCGTGGAAGGAAAGGGAGCCTGATCCCTCCTCCGGACAGCCTAGTTCACTTTTTATGTCCTGTGCCAAACTTAATTTTGGTCCCGATTTGACACCCGAACAGAGACAAGATCTCGAAAAAGCTATCTTGTCTGTACCTGAGGTGGTGGACGAATTACCTGGACGTACTGCGTTGATTGCACATGATATTATTACGGACCCTGGAGTGATTGTCAGGGAGAGACCTTACAGACTCGGAGTCAAAGAAAGCGGAAGTGGAGTTAGAAATTAGGCGAATGCTGGATTTAGGGGTTATCGAAGAAAGCTATAGCCCTTGGTCTAGTCCAATTGTTCTAGTTTCTAAACCCGATGGGTCTTGGAGGTTCTGTAATGACTTCCGGCGACTCAATCAGGTCTCTAAATTTGATGCGTATCCGATGCCGCGAGTAGATGACCTGCTCGATCGGCTAGGAAACGCTCAATTCCTAACTACCCTTGACATGACAAAAGGGTATTGGCAAATTCCCTTAACGGATTCTGCAAAAGAAAAAACCGCGTTTAGCACTCCCAGTGGACATTGGCAGTATAGGGTCCTTCCATTTGGTTTGCACGGGCCAGCTACTTTCCAGCGCCTGGTAGACACACTGCTACGGCCCCACAATTCCTTTTGTGCCGCCTACCTAGATGACGTTGTCATCTATTCCAGCACATGGAAGGATCATGTACGGCAGGTGAAAACGGTGCTTTCCACACTGGCAGCAGCAGGGCTGCGTATTAATCCAAAGAAATGTTTCTTTGGATTGAAAGAAGCCAAATATTTGGGCTACCTAGTGGGGGGAGGTGTCGTGAAGCCACAATGTCTTAAAATTGATGCCATCATTAATTGGCCCCGTCCGATAAATAAGCGGCAAGTACAAGCATTTTTGGGATTAGCTGGATACTATCGCGCTTTGTACCTCATTTCTCAGAAATTGCTACGCCCTTATCCAATTTGACAAAGAAGCGAGCACCTGTTAAAGTGGTATGGGATGATAAAGTAGATAAAGCATTTGGTGACTTAAAATTGGCCCTTACGTCAGCACCTGTATTAAAATCTCCTGATTTTTCTCTTCCTTTTGTTCTCCAGACCGATGCATCGGCCACAGGATTGGGTGCCGTGTTGAGCCAATGTATCGACGGTGCTGAACACCCCATTATGTATCTGAGCCGGAAACTGCTGGACCGGGAGATGAAGTATGCTGCGGTGGAGCGTGAGGCTCTGGCGATTAAGTGGGCTATTACATCATTAAGGTACTACCTATTGGGGCGAGAGTTCACTCTGATAACGGATCATGCCGCTTTACAGTGGATGTCCCTTCATCGGGAGTCAAATCCTCGTGTCACTAGGTGGTTTTTGGATCTTCAACCATACCGTTTTAGCGTTACTTATCGTAGGGGTTCCTTACAGGCCAACGCAGATGCTCTCTCCCGGGTCCACGACCTCTCGGTGCAGATCGCCCGACCGGATGGGTCTGGGCTGAGGGGGGGGTCATGTCACACACGGGCGCAGTAGGAGGCAGTCAAAGAGCCTAAAGGTGAGTGAAATCTCGCGAGACAAGGGTTTATCACGTGGTACTTACCTGAATCTCTTTCTATCTACAGAAAACCGGAAGAAAAATAAAACACTTTCCAGTTTAAATCCAAAATGGCCGCGATGACGTCACTTCCGGTTCCAGTCTGATGACGTCACTTCCGGTTCCACACTCGATTATTCTGGTCTACTCTTGGTGACGTTGGTTCCATGGTCCATCCTCCAATCGTCACTTCCTGACAACCATTTCCTTTCCCATCATCCCATCTGTTATAAAAACGCCATCTTGTTGCAGTCATGTATTCACTTTGTACTGAAAAGTCATTTTGAATCAACTTTTTCATTCTCTGTCTGGACGACAATATATGGGGACATACCCCAAACCTTTTTCTAGTTTGAAAAGACTCTTGATTTATTACACTAGATGTAAACTTAATACTATATATAAATAATAAAAAATATATACAAAACAATCAAAATTTTGTTTATGTGGTCCATCTCAAAGTATCAGTAAATGTGACACTATGAGGCATTATTGGTAGCACTTTAAAGATATGCCTCCATTGATTATCTTTTATGTTTTCTCCATTGTAATTCGGTTTTACTAGGCCTGACCCTTCTAGATTTGTTGGGCCAAGGTAGAATTCCTTTTTGGCTTGGTGTAATAGTGCAAAATAGCTTTAAATTGTAGGCACCCAACCAAATCTCGACTGTACTCACTTGTCAGCAGTCCCAAGTGGTTACTGTTTTTTGTTCGAGTTAAAATAAAATTCATAATAAGTGAATTTATCTATTGTTAAAAATGTCAAACAAGATGTTTTTCACTTCTTTACAGGGAGCAGTAAGAGGTTTCTACAAGTTAAACATTTTAGTAATGTGAAATGTTGCTCAATCCAGTAGTTAACCCTTAAATATATCTGTGGAACTCACCACAGCAAAAGGGGGAGAGAGAGAGAGGGAGAAACATTGTGAAATAGTCAGTCTACAGCTAGGCAGTAGAGGTCCATTTTAAGTAAATAAATAATCAAATAGCCGACTTGATCTCCGTGGGTGTGCGTGCTCAAACTAGTGTAGGAAGATGGTGATGTAAATGGTGCATACCTGCATGTAAGGCATTGCACCCACAGAGGCATATAAGGGGGAGCTAACTTGGGGGACGATAAAAGGAAAAGACAAAAGCAGAGGTTAAAGGAAAGGACGGGAGAAGAAGGCAGGAACAGGACAGAGCCATTGTAAGAGAGATGAGGCAGGCAGGCCGACACTTTGAGGCTGAAGGCGGCCACTCTGACTGAGTGGCTTAGGAATCTGGAGTGACCCAGAGCTTACTCACATGTAAGTCCGGGAAGAGGCAGTGGAAGATGTACAAACCTTGGCTCAGGAACCTGCAAAGAAGCATGAACTGCAAGGATACAGCCCTGGAAGGAAGGTTTGCTGTGCCTGTTGGCAAGGCGTCTCCTCTGCTGTGAGGCCTCAAGCAGGGTAAGCAAATGAGGTGTCAGTTTTAAAGGGAAGCGCCAGGGAATGAGATTTTAAGAAAAGTTTCCTGTTGTGGAATTCTAGCCTCATTTTAAGTAGATTATTTATGGGATTGTTTTTAAATTCCACATGTTCATTGACTTTTATGGATTATTTATTTATTTATTAAAGAAGATTCACTGCACTATTTATTTGAACACTGTTTTGTGACAGTTGGATTATAAATAAAAGCACTTGTTCACTTTTGCACCTTACCCTTGCTAGATGCACATGTCTTCATCTGCCCAGCTCATGACTTATCGATGGTGGTGGGTGCAAGAGGCTCCATGGTGCAACAGGAGTGTGGAATCAACCCACACCCTGACACAAATGCAGTCAGCAACAGACACCCTGCTTTCTCTGTCCAGATTGATAACTGAGGTAGTTAGGAGAAGAACTAAGGAAAAGGCTTATTGAGTGGATGAAGAAGTTAGGGGTGTGAGAAGGGAGTACTTTGGTGGACATGGAGAAGTCAGCAAGTAGGCAGACCACTCCATCTAGAATACAGTGAGTTGCTCAACAACTTGTGAGGCCAGGTTTGATAGAGTTTTGCAAGGGGTATAGCGATACTAACGTGTAATAGAATTTAATGTTTCCTTTAAAGATGTGAACATGATTTTTCTACAGTCCAATTAGGTCTACACGCCTCTGTTCAGTTTTCACAAAATTCCCATCCTAATTGATGTACGTTTTTGTGTTTTCATAGAGAAGATATGAAGGCATACTTAGGGAGGCTAGGGATAGCATCATTGCTATATGCAAATGATGTTGTTTATTTTGCTTCTACTGACTGTCACCATTAGCATTCGCTTCAACAATTTTCTGCTGTGTGAAGCTGCAGGGAATATAGATCAGCACCTTCAAGTATGAGGTCTTGTTTCTCTTTCTGGAAAGATTGGGTTGCTCTCTCCATGTGGGTGGGACTATCCATATTGAACAAGTTCAGTTATCCTGGGATCTTGTTCAGGAATGATGGAAGAAAGAAATGTGAGATCGAGTAGTGGATTGGAGTGGTTGCAGTTGTTCTGCAGGTTATGTGCTGGTCAGTGTTGGTGAAGCGGAAGATGAATTTAAAGACAAAGCTCTAATTTTCCCATCAATAAATATTTCTGATCTCACCCTTGATTGTGAGCTGTGGTAAAGACCAAAAGAATGAGATTGCAGCTATAAAAAACAAAAATTAGTTGTTTTTTTTTGCATGGCCACTGGCTTGACAGTCCGAGAAGCTCTGTAATTTGGAAGAGCCTTTGAATAGAGTTGCTGCTCCCTCAGATTGAGAGGATGATTTAGGCATGTCGTATGGACGTTCCATCATTTAGGTCCCACTGCACTGCACTGCACTAAACTGAACACATTCTATTGGGCAGAGAGTCCATGTCAGACCTAAATGCTATCGCCATTAACATCCAAGAAAAGCAGTTTGAGAAAAAAATGAGTTGTAGATTTTGAAGATTCCCTTTCCTTTGAGATCTGTTCCAGTCATGTATAAATAGAGGACTTATAGTAGACACTGTGCCTTATTTCAGTCACTTCTGCCTTTTTTCTGAATTTTACACATACGCGTCCTAATGAGCTCATCATTTTTCTATTCTTTGTTGCTCTCAGTCGACTGGTACTTGGATTATTATTATAGAGCTGGTGTCTTTCTTTAAATCTTTTTCATCTCATATTGGTAGTACCCATTCAGAGAACACCATATGCACATTTAAATTGTGGATGAATGTCAGGTATAGGAATTTCCTTCTTCACAGAAATATCAAATTTTCATTCTATTCAGACTACATTTTCTTGCATTGCATTACAGACCTGCAACTAAGTCATCATGTAATGTCATTTATCATTAATGTGAGACAACAGATGAAATTACTGGTATGATAATTCACCTTTCATTATTGTCTGCTCTCTCTTGATAATCCTTTTATGTACACATCAAAGTTGACTAACTGACTGCGGTTTTTTTTGGATTATCAAGTGAGTAAATTTCCTGTTTAGCTCAAATTTATCAGGATGGTTTATCTTAAGCAGTAAGTATCCACTAAGAAAGGACATTTTGATATATCAGTATTTAGGGAGTATCCACCCCGATAGAAAATCTGAATATCCCAAAATCTCAAAAACACCAACTGATTTCATTGAATTTTTTGATGTTATAGAAAAATGAAAATTAGCCAATCCATGTTTTTTATTTGTTGATACAGTATTCGTCCTTAAAAATGCTCCAGTGAGTGAGACATTCTAATGAACCAATTACACGGAGAAATGGAGTCTGTCGATTTAATCAAGTGAAAGCCATCTGCACAAGCTAAGTGAAAGAAGGAAAGTTTGGCGAAGCTCTAAGAAGATGTGTTTACCAAGTGCACTGTGAGCGTAGTCAATTTTGTGCACCTGATACAGTAAAAACAAAATGGTATTTAATATATATAATATACAAATTTTGTTTTGCAGTTACCACCAACAAAAGCCAAGTCACTAGGAAAAGCAGGAACTGATCTATAGCAGAAATGTTTCACTCATGAGCAATTGTGTGTAACATGTTCAGCAGTAGACTGCTCAAGTGAACTAATAATATTCACACCTGGTATAAAAATATTTAGTTACCTAGTATTTCTGATACATCCGATTAACCAACAACACTGTAACTGAGGCCCATTGTTTTAGAAAATTACATGGGTGAAACTGAGTAAACATAGCTAGTTCCAATATACTCCTTAGTTTACTCCCTTTAACTCTCTGAGGCTACAGTGAAGTGTGCTGTCCTGTTATGCACAACTTTCGGTGTGAACATAAAATGAGATGTGGACCTAGATGAGCTATAGGCTTAAAATCCCTGAAAACCTGGTATAAAATTAAATTTTATTGAAATCCATAATCTAAATGCATTAACCTAAAACACATGCAAGAGATCAGAACATCTTCAAGGCAGGCCCAGAAAAAAGTGTTCTAGATACTAGACAAATAGCCATAACTAGAGAAAGGGCAAAAAGAGTCAAAAGAACTAACCATTAGTAATTGGAGACTCAGGAGCAGTAGACAAATGTGTCTGAAGAGACAGTATACACTATCCTTGAATGAAAATCATTTTATGGCACTTTCTATATGCAACTACAACCTGATTAATGATTTTCAGCAAAAGGCACTTATAAGAGAGGTGAGAAACAAACTGAAGGCAAAAGAAGTGGCTAGAAGTGCAATGTCAGTCTAATCCTGGCAGTCCCTGGACATGTGGACATCATATGTTAAATGTTCTTGTGTTTTTATGTTTTCTTCGATTTGGTTTGTTTTCTTATTGTTGCAGATCTTTCATTGTTCTTCCTTACTGCAGGGTGGACAAATTGTAAATGCATACAGTAGTTTGCTGAGCTACCAGCTTTGCAAACCTGATAGCCAAGGTATGCTTTTTGGTATCCCACCTTTATATAAGGAGTTGAGGTTTACCTGCAACTTTTTACAGCAATGTCTTTTTTTGTAAAGTTTTGTTGTGCATTACTGCATAGCACCCCTCTTACCACAATATAAACAAAATCGGCATCTTGAAAGAGAATATTTTTAAAAATACAATGACAATATTCATTTATATAGCACACTTTCATACAAACAATGTAGCTCAAAGTACATTAAAAGATGTCAAAGAGAAAGCTACAGGAAAAGAAAAACAAATAAAATGAGCCAATTATTTTAAAGAATAAGTTACAAAGAAAAACATCAATACAATCTTAATAAAATAGATAAATATCAAGTAGAAGAATAGTGTCCTTATATACAGTGTCATGATGTAAGCCTTTAAAAAATGAGCAGCGTTAAGGTCAGATGGCTGGAAGGACAGAAAAAAAACAAAACAAAACCTCCAGTTAGGTTGGAGAAAACAAAAACAGAATCTACAGGGGTTCTAAGGCCAACAGACCATCCAGCCTCCACTGGGCATTCTGCCTAACATAAATGTTCTTAAGTAATTTCTCTTTATTTCCCGGCTTCAGATAGGAGGATTCACTGAAGCTGGCCTCCTGGACAGCTGAGGAACCTGGCTTCTTTCCATCATCACAGGTGGCCACATGGTGCCTTGATCAGGTGGTGATGGCGGAAATGGCCACCACAGAAAAATAGGAAAAGGTAGCAGAGGAAAGTAGAAGTTATTAAAGATGGCAGATCTCTGAAGAATATGATGACTCTATGCCTATATAGTCTGTTAGCTATGAAAAATCCAAATTAAAATAATGATGTTTTTAGCATTTTTAAAAAAATGTACCACTGTATTAGCCTGGCAAATTTCTATTGGTAAAGTATTCCAGATTTTAAGTGCATAACAGCAAAAGGTCACCTCGCCACTTCTTTTAAGTTTGGCTTCTGGAATTATAAGCAGACCACCATTAGAAGATCTAAGGTTATGACTTGGAGTATAGGGGGACAGGCATTCCAAAATATTGGATGGAATAAGATTATTTGAAGCTTTATACACCATTAGTAGTATTTTAAACTCAATTCTAAATGACATGGGTAACCAATGTAATGACGCTAAAACTGGTGAGATGTACTCAAATTTTCATTTTTCTAGTTAAGATTCTGGCTGCTGTATTCTGCACTAATTGCAACCGATTGTTGTCCTTCTTAGATAGTCTTGTTAATAGTGCCTTACAGCAGTCTAGTTAACTAAAAACAAAAGTGTGAAGTAATTTTTCAGTGTCTTGTAAAGTTTTAAGAGGTGTAACTTTTGCTATATTCCTTAAGTGAAAAAATGCAGTCCTAGTTATTGGTAAATATGTGATTTTAAAGTTTAGGTCAAAGTCAATTATTATCTCTGCCTTGACTTTTAAACCTAAAGGATCTAGTTCATTTCTAATACCCTTGCCATTTCAATATTTGCCATCCAATCAGAAATACTGCTAAGGCATTTGATCAGAGAGCCAAGAGCATCAGGGGCATTACTGAGGTAAACACTACAATCAGACTGATTGTTTAGAATATTAGCAAACAATTAAATTTTTTAACAATACGCTTGTCATTATTTGTAGTTATCAGTATTTCTGCATCAAATAATATGCAAAAATGGTCTCATATACCAATATCTACAAACTGCCTTACGTCACCTTTTAATCATTTTGAAATCACAAAATCCAGTGTCTGTCCTCAATTATGTGTGTGTTGGCTGACGTGCTGATTAAGATCAAAAGAGTGCAGTAAGTTCATAAATTGTCTTGCTTTTGGGTTACATTGGGTATCCACAAGAAAACTGAAACTTATCATAGTTTAGTCTGAAACTTCCTCAATAAAAGAAGCATTATATTTTGGAAGTCTGTAAACAGTCAATACAAGAGACTGGAACACTCCTTGAATAACCACGGCAAGATACTTGTTAAGGTACCAAAACTGGCATCTTTACAATTTAATCGGCACAAGTAAATACTCACTAAAATGCTGCCTATTTTGCCTTGGCAGACTGAATGAACAAACTGTAATTCGGAGATGCTGCTTCAGTTAACACTGCCGCACCATCAGAGCTGAGCCACATTTCACTTAATGTAAGAAATCACCAACAATGCTCTAATATTTAGTAAAGCCACATTTAAGGCCTCAGAAGAGCAGAGCTGATTGGGTGTGTTATGGCAGCTTGAAATGGTAATTAAGTTATTCGTGTTTATGTCACTGTGTGCAAATTTTCTATTTAATCTATAATTTGTTGTTATGGTTCTAGTATAGTGCAAATCTGTAGGTGAAATGTTAACCAAGTTATTCACATTTATACTGCTTTGTCCAGGTTTTTTAGTTAGTCTATTGTTATAGTGCTAATACAGTGCACAGCTAAAGCTAAACTTACTACAGAATGACACAGCACTATAGAAAACATTAAGACTAAAATTACATAGTCAATAAAGACAGATTACCTTTGAGATATTGCCTGAGGGAACCTGAGCGACAAATCTATTTGGATGCAGAAGTTAAAATCAGGGGGTTTCATGCTGTTGAATGGGAGGAACAAAGGCTGGGCTCTCGATGACCAGGGGTTAGATGCCTAAGTGGATAGGTAGATGGGAGGGTTCTGATTGATCAGGGGATAGACCTCTGAGATGGAAGTGGTAAAGCCCCAGAAGCCAATTGTAAAAATGTCACTGCTCAGAAGTACATTATCATTTTCTAGAAATTGGTAACCAAATTGTATTTACGCTAGTAGCAGTCAGTTTAATTGTCATATTGAAACTGTCCTAGTTAGTAGTTAATTTCATAGCAGAGGAAGTGAGACTCTTCTGTTGGAAGATGATGTTGTACCAGTTATTGATGGCTTTAAGAGGAAAATAAAAAGAGAAGATGGAGTGTCAAACCCATTAACCAAAAGCAGTGAAGAGAACGCAAGTATTATGTTCTCATACCTGGATGACCTACATAATTAATACATGCACTAAAAATATTTCTGGATGTCTTCCATGGCTTTGATGGGCTTCATTCATCATTCTGGCACCCATGTAACCAGCCTTTCTTCAGTTCACCACTGTGCACAGCACACAGGAAAAACCCAGAACATGTTGCTGCTTTTGACGTCATTTTTGTCATGTGGTCCATGCAACCAGAATAGATGCGTCAAGTGTTAACCAGGTTTACCATGCACACACCCACTAATGAACACTATAGTGAAATTGTGCAGCAAGTCTGTACAACAAGCAAGGGAAACAGTAATGTTTGCTGTAAAGCAACTGGGGTAGTGAGGGCAAGAATGCCAGTGTTAATCAAATCCTCTCGTCACATATACTAAATAAGATAGCAAATCATATTTTGTTATGAGTTAAAAAAAAAAGTGGAGATGACAAAGCGAACCATTTCACTTTTGCTTCAATACCAGTTACAAATGGAAAGAATCATAATTACAAGCAGCATTATGAATACAGTTAATACAAATACTGTAAGAATTTTTTCAGCTGATTAAATGCAGAGGATATTCCGGAAAGTCATGATGACTGCTCTACCGTGCTGTATGCAGATGACATCAAGAAACCACATATAAAAACAAATTGTATAATTAAAATGGTGAAAAACAACAGTAAGGACCAAAGATCCAAAACATCTGGTAGGCAGCAGGGAGAATTTGTAGTTTGGTTACTCTGAATTAAAAATTGCCTCCCAGACTACTGATTTGTCCAGCCCTGTTACTTGGAAGTTGATAATGAACAGTAATAACTACTGGCAGATTATTTATTTTGCTTTTTTACATAATATGAAAGAGGGGAAAAATGAATTCAATTGCTTTTATTGAAATTCACTCGGGAATCATGTGCCAAGTCACATGTGTGCTCACCTTCTCCTCACTCCACCTACACAAGCAGCCTGGATAGCATCTCTCCCCCTCTCTCTCTCTCTGAGATCCAGTCCCCCAAGCGTTACAAGATTTTTAGTTTTTGTGAATTTGTTGTTTGTAACATCATTTTTAGAAAAGTTCTAGAAAATGGCAGACTAAGGCAGAAGAATATACAATTTTAACAATTATTATTAATAAAATGCATATACAGTTGTGCTTGAAAGTTTGTGAACCCTTTAGAATTTTCTATATTTCTGCATAAATATGACCTAAAACATCATCAGATTTTCACTCAAGTCCTAAAAGTAGATAAAGAGAAACCAGTTAAACAAATGAGACAAAAATATTATACTTGGTCATTTATTTATTAAGGAAAATGATACTTGTGGGGGGTGTGTGTGTGTGTGACCTGGTGCATGCCTATCCAGGGTACAAGCTGAAGAAGAGTTTACTACAGGAGGTAGCCCATAATGGCTGCATCAAATATAAGACAGGAATCAGTCTTGAGCAATGACATAAGTCAGTCACGAGACACAATCTCACACACACCAAGACTATTCTCACAACAAGATAAAATCAGATGCTTTTATGAAAAATGTGAATGGAATCACAACCATACTACTGGTACTACTACAACAAATAATATATATCATCTACATACAACAGAGGTCTTTCTTTGCATCTTACCTCTTTAAATATTCCACACGTTAACACTGACTCAAGTAAGGCTTAGTTGTATTGTGAGGTTTCATATTCATGTATAGACAGTTTCGATTAATTTTAATAAGATGAAAAAAGACTGTGTGAAGAAACACAGTATTATTAACCTTTTATTGATAGTAAGAGATGCTGTTTTTTCTCCATGGGTCGCTAAGATAACATTATAGGCATGAATGTATCCGAGTAATTCAATTCTTCTGTGTTCATTTGTTTTAGGACACTTGTGCAATGGTAGTCAGTTTAAATTCATACTGATACAAATACCTCCTCATTAATAAAGTATCTCTATCTATCTGTCTATCTATCTATCTATCTATCTATCTATCTATCTATCTATCTATCTATCTGTTTTATTTGTAGACTTCTCAAATTGAAATGTCCTTTGTATGCACATGAGTGTGTAATTTCATGATGACTAATGCCATGAAATGTGTTTGGGAGGGAAGTTTGTTTAGTTTCTCTGGCAAGCCTCCCTAAATTTGTTTTTTCTTTGTTTTGTTTAGTATGTCAAACCTGTCTAGTGCTTTTGTTTTGGTTGCTGATTTATAGACCTACGTGAGTCATGCTCCATCAAGACTATTCTACTTGTTTTGCTCATAACTGGTCTTTTTCTTATAAGGTTTCTGAACTCTTTTGGAACCCCTGCAACAGGACAACATGCCGAAACACGTCTCAAAGCGCAATTCCCGCGTCTAGAGAACACAGTTTATCTGTTACTGGGGCCACCACAGGCTCACAGCACTGCAGTGGAGCGCCACAGAAGCAATTACGAGCTGATCATGGTGGCGCTATAGGCGCCTGTTGTCGATGGTTGATGCAAGGAACATTATAAATGCAGGGAACAGTATTTCTTGGCCACTAACCTGTGTGTAGGAGAGTGGTGGATCCCGCTACAATGAATAACCATGCTGTTCCTATTTCAAGCTGAACAAAGCTGGTTTTGATAAACTACTGAGACCAAGCCTCTTATTTTGGTGTGCAAGACAGTGACTCACACTTCATGTGTATTCGAAAATATAGTAATTATTTATTAGAGGTTTGTGTGTTCTTGACAGTGCTCAAAACAATATACACAAATGTAATTTTAATCAGGTTTTTCTCTTGCATTTTAAGAATATTCTTTGGTCTTCATTTTCATGCCTTTCTAGTGAGTTGCTATGGGAGCAAAGCTTTCTAAGCAGCTACAGATTTGATCTAG
Source organism: Polypterus senegalus (assembly GCF_016835505.1). NCBI lineage: Eukaryota > Metazoa > Chordata > Cladistia > Polypteriformes > Polypteridae > Polypterus > Polypterus senegalus. The sequence continues at coordinate 125,835,939 of NC_053156.1, forward strand.
AAAATGCAACAGTGAGCGCAACAATGCCTTTGCCACATGTTATGAACTAGGAATCCCAAAGCACATAATTCCAAAGGTTGTAGACTCGAGCACACAGACCACTGATGCCAATTGTTTTCCAACATCTTATTTTATTCACATTTAATAAACTCCTCTATTAAACCCCTGTAATTACTTAAGATACGGGGCAATGATCTTAATTTGTCTCATGATAATTTAACATTCTAATAATCCCAGTTATCAATTTACCCAGCTGCAAACAATTTCTTCTTTATTGCAGTCTTGGAAAACAGATTATTTTGGGCCTAACCCAAGCTCACATTGTCTATTTTGTGACGTTGCCTGCACTTTCACACATTTGTTTTAATACTGTCCCTTCATCTCCGAATTATGGTCCACTATAAGTTGCTTTCTTTTTTTTTTTTGATTTTATTAAAATCAAATAGCATTCCATATAAATAAATCAAGTTTTACAAAAACATGTTCAAAACAAATTAACCCCCACCCCTGAGATATAAGGTGCTTTTTGTCTTGCTTATTGTCTTTTTTTTTTTTACTTTACTTGGGACCTCAGCTGCAAGAATTTATAAGTCAGCTACCTTAACCATTAGCTCATGGGAAAATATAACCACAATGATTAAGCATAAGTTAAACCTGGGTTCTTAACATATTACAAATTTTAAATACAGTATTGTGGCATCAGGGCTGGGATGGGGGGTTCTTTGGATAAGTATTTTGGCTTGTTATTCTGATATTAATCTTTGGATTGAATTATTTTACAATAAAAATCTGATCACACAAAAAAAGTTACATGTGTCATTGCAGCTAGAAAATATTTTCCAGTAGAGGGAAAATTAGTAAAGTTTGATAAAGTTAACTAGGTTTCTTTTGATGAAACATCCAACTTGCTGGCAAATGATTAATGATGCTGAAAAAAGGTTGTATTTTAGATGAACATATGTAATATTATCATTAATATGCAAAGAATAGAAGATCTAATACTAAAATTATTCAATTTAATAATTATTGTTTATTTTAGGAATTGTGGAAAATAGTGTTTGTGAGAAGGAATCTCAAACATGGCAAGAGGAAGTGAAGCCTCAAAAAGACACTAAAGCAGATGTGAACCTTCACAGATATGCCCAGTAAAAGAAAAACCAAGACAGTCAGTTTTCCGACTTCTAACTACTGGTTTCAGTCTAAAAGACAGGCCTATAAATGTGCAGTTGACTAAAAAAAATACAAATAGAGTCTCAAGAAATATCAAAAATGACTCACAAGAGAGAACATTCTGAGATAAGCCCCAATAGATTCTTTAGAAATATAAAAAAGAACAAAAACATCAGTGATAGGCCAACAAGGCAGTCCAAAGATGAACAAGTCCAAAAACAGTAATCCAAAGTCAAATTCAAGCACACAATCAACTAAGTGCTTCTCTTGGCCGAAATATAAAGCCAAATGGAGTATCCAGCAACAGTGAGGTTAGGGTGGCCCCACCTCCTGCGTTCCACCCACAATGTGAACAGAATGGCCGTACATTTAAAGGACAGCACATAAGTAATGACTAATAAAGAAAACTAATAGTAACGTCACAAAAAATAAATAGGAGTAATTCAAAATTAGTAAAAACAACAGTAAAACTGTTAATAAATAGAAGCCAAGGAAAACGCCACCCTGGGTGTAACATAACATGCAGCCTTAAAATGTCTCCTGTGCTGGTACTGTATTTAAGTGAGTGCTGAACTATTGTCAGATTATTACCAGCAGTTAGTGGCATTTTGTGCATAGAGGAAACCATACAGGTAGGATTTAGTGCACAGCTACCTGTCCATAGACAGCTAAATGTATACATTTCTATCTGACCCCTCCTATAATCTCATTTCACAATTCAGTAGTTAGGTAGCACAGTGTCCACTGCTGTTTTGGATCTTTGGAGAATAATGTTTTTGTTTTTTTTTAGTTTGCTTTAAGCTATGGCTGCTTTAGATTCCAACCAACATTACAATTGTGTTCAATTTTAAAATTAGGACCTGTTAATTTACAGCTTAATACACTAGAAAAGATGTGCAAATTTTAGAAGGAATATTCATTTTGAAAATATAAATTAATCAGGCTTATATTCCATAAAGGCATGACCAAGTTTAATCAAGTCAATCAGGTTTTAATTATTGTGTAAATATACTCAGTTATGTGAACTGCTGTGAGGCAGTTAAAAAGAACTTATCACATTTAAGTTTATGTACAAAGCTATTGAATGGAAAAATGTTTAATTTTTATAGCATCATAAATTGTAAAGCTGCTTAGAGGTTTATTCTAAGCATAAATGGAATAGTAGAAGTTAATGAAAGAAGTAGAAAAAGACCTAAATGAAAAATGGCAAACAAATTTTTATAAAAACTGTGAATTATAACATTCTACTAAACACACTCCACATTTGGTATTTGCATGTCCTATCCACTGATAAATATTACTGTGGTATTTAAGTAAGGATGCAGAGGGATGAGTATCATTAGAATGTGAAGAAGAGAGTGTCATAAGAATACACATGGCAGTTAACATATAAACATCAGTACACACTCTATTGTAACACTGCCTTGAATGTAATTATGTGCTCTGTTGATTCAGAGAAAGTACTTAAATCTAGCGGCATTGGGGTTGTTTAAATGTAGTTTTACAGGAACGTGAAAACTTTAAGGTTTGATTACTTCATGAGTGTGGGTCTTAACAATAGTGGCAATGCCCAGCATAAATGGTTTATAACATATGAAAAGAAAGACCTAATAAAATACTGAAATGCAATTTGACCAAATTGACAGTAATAAAAGTATTTTTTAGTCTCAGAAACAAATTAGAGGCTTTGAACTAACAGGCAACACTTGGGGGTTGGTAGCAGGATTGGAACTCCAGCCACAATGAAAAAAACCTCACATTGTTCTAGTGTGGTGCTGGGGTGTCACCCACTGCTCTCAGCTCCCAATCCAGGTGGCTGGGTGTATGGTGGGTGTGGCAAAACACTATCAGCTCATGCTCCCAACCTCTCAGTGAAATGAAAGTTATGTTTCCGAAGAGCAATGCGCAGAGTAAAGTGCATTAAGTGGATCATGAGTTAGACATTTTTCAGCTGGCATCTTAACTATGTTAGTGTGAAAATCAAGCGATAAAGTTAAAGAGGGTTTGGATTTTTTAATGAGTTTTTTGAAAATAGAGGAAAGTTTCTTCCACAACACCTCATGGATCTCGAGTCCTGGGCTTGAATTCCATGCTACTTTCTCTCTCTGTGGAGACTGCAAATTCTCTGTGTGTCTGCTTAGGTTCACTAGCAGGCACTCTTTTTTTCCCCAAAGACAGTGTGTTTGAAAATGTTATGTTACATTTAATCACTGAATTTAATTTTTTTTTGGTCTTTATTTCAAAGGTAAACAGTAATTTAAAAAAGAGATCATTATTTTTGTTGAGAAACAGTATAGTATCTATGAAGCATTTGTAAACAAATTTTAAAATGTGTAAGGTAATATTTTTGTTATTGAGCTTTGTTTTTATTAAATGAATAATTATGTATAGTCTTCATAGAGAGTAATTGATTTGGTGTAATATATTCTATTTTAGGAGAAATTGAGGTCATTTATTTAATTGTACCATCTTTACATATAAATTGCATTTCTTTATGTTTAGTTTTCACATAATGTATAGGAAATGATTACAGTTTCTTTGAATGAGGAGGTGAACAGTAAATATGCAATATACTATAATTTACTATATTGAATATAATGTATGCAAATGAAATAAAGTTAGAGACAACTAACAAGTAAACAATGAAAGAACATTTGAATTGTTAATGACTCCATGACTTTTTTTTATAAGCATAATATAAAGAAATAGAATATGCATAGCAGGGAATTGAGCCCCGGACCTCTCTATTACTGATTTTGTTGGGTCCTGGTTTTAGATGTTGCTTAGTTCAAATTGCCTGCATATTAATTTGTAACATCTTTGACTAAATTGGTGGCTTTAAGAATTCACCTGAGCCCTGGACATTGTGTCAGTCCTTCACACACACACAAAGGACCAGTTTAGAGTTGCTAATTAACTTAGCCTGTATGTCTTTGGGGATGTAGAAGAACATGCAGAGTCCACACAAATATTAACCATGTGGAATTCTAAATTGTATTTTCATCCCAGTATACCAGTTACAATGATCAAATAAAGCTTGACCCTGAAAATATTATTTTATTTTTTCCTGAAATATTATATGCAGTGAAAATGGTATACCTCACACTTTCAGACTGTTCAACTGTCAGACTTTCTTTTTGTGAAAATACCAGTGTTTCTAAGCAGAACTGCAGCTTCTTTCCCATTTGCCATCCATTCACCTAATGTAATGCTCATGGATTTCTGATGAGGTGAGAGTACTAAAGAAAGAGCAAGTCCTGTTGTATGTTGGGTATGCACAGCTGTTAGATGATGGATCACTTAGATGCTGAATATTCTATAGAGAGAAAGGTGATAAACACTCAGCATGGAGAAAGAAGGTAAGAGAATCAGGTTGTGAAGGAAAATTAAGAGCTGGCAAAGTGAGAAATAACAACAGCAGTATGGGAATGTAGATTTTATTTTATTATAGAGGTGCATGTTAGTTTGAATAAACTGTGACCACTTTGTCCAGCTCATCCATGCTAAAAACTTGTTACTTGAATAAATTACCACAATACTGCCAGACAATATGCATGGAGTTGGTGTGATATTATATATTTTAATGTGTATGTGTTAAAGGTTTTCAAAATGGAATTCTTTTGAATACCTGACTGCACTAAAACTCTTCGATTTTTAAAGAAGTAAGCTTAAGAAAGTAAAGTTCAAAGGTCATTTTAGCTGATGTAACACAGCAACATACCAGAATCCAGAAGATCTTCTTCACTCCACAGTACCAGCCCCATGTACTAGGAGAACATTCACTGGAATTCACGTATCTTCATATTCATAGATTTCTCTTCTGGCTTAGCTCTCCAATGGATTTTGAATAAGTTTTGAAAGAGGTCTAAAAATACAAATAAAATTAAAGTACATAAAAATACTTTTTTCCATTGATTATTTATATACAGGTGCTGGTCATAAAATTAGAATATCATGACAAAGTTGATTTATTTCAGTAATTCCATTCAAAAAGTGAAACTTTTATATTGGATTCATTTATTACACACAGACTGATGTATTTCAAATGTTTATTTATTTTAATTTTGATGATTATAACTGACAACTAATGAAATCCCAAATTCAGTATCTCGGAAAATTAGAATATCAATTAAGACCAATGCAAAAAAAGGATTTGTAGAAATGTTGGCCAACTGAAGGGTACGAACATGAAAAGTATGAGCATATACAGCACTCAATATTTAGTTGGGGCTCCTTTGGCCTGGATTACTGCAGCAATGCGGTGTGGCATGGAGTCGATCAGTCTGTGGCACTGCTCAGGTGTTATGAGAGCCCATGTTGCTCTGATAGTGGCTTTCAGCTCTTCTGAATTGTTGGGTCTGGCGTATTGCATCTTCCTCTTCACAATACCCCATAGATTTTCTATTAAGGTCAGGTGAGTTTGCTGGCCAATCAAGAACAGGGATACCATGGTCCTTAAACCAGGTACTGGTAGCTTTGGCACTTTGTGCAGGTGCCAGGTCCTGTTGAAAAATGAAATCTGCATCTCCATAAAGTTCGTCAGCAGAAGGAAGCATGAAGTGCTCTAAAACTTCCTGGTAGACGGCTGTGTTGACTTTGGACCTCAGAAAACACAATGGACTAACACCAACAGATGACATGGCACCCCAAACCATCACTGACTGTGGAAACTTTACACTGGACCTCAAGTAACATGGATTCTGTGCCTCTCCTCTCTTCCTCCAGACTCTGGAACCTTGATTTCCAAAGGAAATGCAAAATTTACTTTCATCAGAGAACATAACTTTGGACCACTCAGCAGCAGTTTTGTCTTTAGCCCAGTCGAGACGCTTCTTACGCTGTCTTTTGTTCAAGAGTGGCTTGACACAAGGAATGCGACAGCTGAAACCCATGTCTTGCATACGTCTGTGCGTGGTGGTTCTTGAAGCACTGACTCCAGCTGCAGTCCACTTTGTGAATCTCCCCCACAGTTTTGAATGGGGTTTGTTTCACAATCCTCTCCAGGGTGCGGTTATCCTTATTGCTTGTACAATTTTTTCTACCACATCTTGTCCTTCCCTTCACCTCTCTATTAATGTGCTTGGACACAGAGCTCTCTGAACAACCAGCCTCTTTAGCAATGACCTTTTGTTTCTTGCCCTCCTTGTGCAAGGTGTCAATGGTCGTCTTTTGGACAACTGTCAAGTCAGCAGTCTTTCCCATGATTGTGTAGCCTACAGAGCTAGACTGGGAGACCATTTAAAAGCTTTTGCAGGTGTTTTGAGTTAATTAGCTGATTAGAGTGTGGCACCAGGTGTCTTCAATATTGAACCTTTTCACAATATTCTAATTTTCCGAACTAACTTTCATTAGTTGTCAGTTAAAATCATCAAAATTAAAAGAAATAATCATTTGAAATACATCAGTCTGTGTGTAATGAATGATTGTCTAATATACAAGTTTCACTTTTTGAATGGAATTACTGAAATAAATCAACTTTGTCATGATATTCTAATTTTATGACCAGCACCTGTACAGTACCAGTTTAACTAGAATTACCAGAGCCTACGAAAAAACTCGTAAATCAGTCCCACCTTAAATCGCTTCTTAAAGCCCTTCACACCTCTCCGCCAGCGTCCTTTGTCTTCTAAATGTGCTGATAAAGAGAAGCTAGAAGCAGCCGGCTATTCCATCCCCCCACCAATTTAGAACGGACATGAAGTATCTTTTTAAGTTTTTAAAACTATTTTAGCCAGAATATCATCTTTTGAAATAAAAAAAAATAAAGGTCTAGCATCAAATATAATATGTCTTACCTAGGCTCTCCAAAATAGGTGTGTGTTTAGCTTGATTCCATTTTATTATAGTTACAATTGCACAAAATGTCACTGTTCACTTACTTTGGTTAAGATGCTGCAATGTGTTGATGATAATGCATTAACCGTTGATTATGATGCACTAACTGTCAAAGAGATGCATGTGACTGCACACTATGTCCAAGTGCTTCCTGGGCCGGAGCACAATTTGAATGCAGTCCGTCAGGTGATTATCTTTTAGGCCAGTGGACTGTCATATTTCTATATTCATCAAAAAAGTCCTTCTCTTTCTCTCTCTCTTTTTTTGATTGTAGAGTGCAGTGTGCTTGCACACATCCAGTTTGTACCTTTTGCCTTTATTTTTCAGTTTCAGCAGTAATTCTTGATAGTGAAATGTAATGAATTGATGAAGCATTTTTACTGTATTTAGTCATTTTTTATATTTTGAAAATTCATATTCTATATTCAAGTTGCTATTTTAGGCATTTCGCTTTTATATATTGTATTTGCAACATTTCATTTTGCATCTGATCACAACATTATTCAGAGTGTTTTCACTCTTTTCCACTACTGGAGTTTATAGCATCTTTTATTCATGACTTGTTATTTTGTATATTTTTCATTTTATTTCATTTGTTTCCAATTACTGAATACTTTTCTTATTTGTTGTGTGTTTTCTTTTGACATGCTTTAGAGAGTAAATATTTGAATTATGATTGTCATTTTAAAATGGTCTTTTTTCCAGTTGTAATTTAATATACACTCACCTAAAGGATTATTAGGAACACTTGTTCAATTTCTCATTAATGCAATTATCTAATCAACCAATCACATGGCAGTTGCTTCAATGCATTTAGGGGTGTGGTCCTGGTCAAGACAATCTCCTGAACTCCAAACTGAATGTCAGAATGGGAAAGAAAGGTGATTTAAGCAATTTTGAGTGTGGCATGGTTATTGGTGCCAGACGGGCCGGTCTGAGTATTTCACATTCTGCTCAGTTACTGGGATTTTCGCACACAACCATTTCTAGGGTTTACAAAGAATGGTGTGAAAAGGGAAAAACATCCAGTATGCGGCAGTCCTGTGGGCGAAAATGCCTTGTTGATGCTAGAGGTCAGAGGAGAATGGGCCGACTGATTCAAGCTGATAGAAGAGCAACTTTGACTGAAATAACCACTCGTTACAACCGAGGTATGCAGCAAAGCATTTGTGATGCCACAACACGCACAACCTTGAGGCGGATGGGCTACAACAGCAGAAGACCCCACCGGGTACCACTCATCTCCACTACAAATAGGAAAAAGCGGCTACAATTTGCATGAGCTCACCAAAATTGGACAGTGGAAGACTGGAAAAATGTTGCCTGGTCTGATGAGTCTCGATTTCTGTTGAGACATTCAAATGGTAGAGTCAGAATTTGGCGTAAACAGAATGAGAACATGGATCCATCATGCCTTGTTACCACTGTGCAGGCTGGTGGTGGTGGTGTAATGGTGTGGGGGATGTTTTCTTGGCACACTTTAGGCCCCTTAGTGCCAATTGGGCATCGTTTAAATGCCACAGGCTACCTGAGCATTGTTTCTGACCATGTCCATCCCTTCATGACCACCATGTACCCATCCTCTGATGGCTACTTCCAGCAGGATAATGCACCATGTCACAAAGCTCGAATCACTTCAAATTGGTTTCTTGAACATGACAATGAGTTCACTGTACTAAAATGGCCCCCACAGTCACCAGATCTCAACCCAATAGAGCATCTTTGGGATGTGGTGGAACGGGAGCTTCGTGCCCTGGATGTGCATCCCACAAATCTCCATCAACTGCAAGATGCTATCCTATCAATATGGGCCAACATTTCTAAAGAATGCTTTCAGCACCTTGTTGAATCAATGCCACGTAGAATTAAGGCAGTTCTGAAGGCGAAAGGGGGTCAAACACTGTTATAGTATGGTGTTCCTAATAATCCTTTAGGTGAGTGTATCTTCAAGTTGTTTGTTCTTATTTTTTTATTTTGTAATTTTCACCATTTATATTCCCAATTACTTTCTGTGAAGGCAACAAAATCTGTTAGGAAGCTTGATATTTTGGTCTTATCTGAAACATTTTGCTGCCCTTGCTTTTGACACCTACTGTACAGCAGCAAAAATATGGCTCAATACAGAGGTCACTCTACATTACTTTTCCAGCAATTTTCGGTCATAGCATTTTTTTGTCTTCTTTATCATTGGCCCTTCCAGAGCCCATATTTTATGAGTCTAGGAAAAAAATCTTGATTAAGTGTTGTTGTGATGTAAGATTTTGCATATAACTTGATAAATATTTTGTATGTCTTTATTTGTTATTTAGGCAAAGCAATGTAATTTAGTATTACATTACTCCTCTCCTCCCAAGCTCTGTCTTCTTCCTCCTGACTCCAGCTCTCCTACTCGAGGGAGGTAGCCGCTTTTATAGCCACCCTGATGTGCTCCAGGTGCTCTATGATGGTCTTCGGTGGCACTTCCTGGTGTGGCGGAAGTGCCTCATGAGCACCGGAAGCACTCCAGGTGTCCCTGGAATTCCTTCCAGCAGCACTCCGGAGTGTGGTGGAAGTGCTGAACTCCAGGGCTCCACAATCCTTCAGGTGCCCCCTTGTGGTGGCCACGGGTCCCAGTAGGGTTAAGCTTCCATGCTCGGCTCCCATGCCCCATACAGACCAGGGGGGCTGCCCTCTCATGGCCCAGGAGAGGTATGGTTCCTCTCCCGGTCCTTTCAGGTGTCCCAACTGGGCATAACATCCAACTGTCCGCCACATTAGTTTCACAGGCAGGTATCAGGGTTTAAATTCCTAGGACCAAAGTCTTATCCACTAATATAATGGCCTTAAAAAAAAAAACAAACAACCGTAGTAATATTGTATACAGAAATTCACTTAGTTACAGTATATAGTACTTCTGATACATTTAATTGAGTGAAGACACCATAATTGAGGCCCATTGATGTATGAAATATCCCAGGCGAAGCCGGGTAACACAACTGGTACATAAATATATGTAAAAAAAAAAAAGCTATTAATGATATATGAAAATATAAATAGACACATAGTGTATTCTTCACAAACTTTCACCACCCTTTTCAGACTTGTTTAGTAACTCAAACTTACTTGTCAATGATCGTATTTTTTTCTAGTGTGCTTCACTACATCCTTTTCACAGCTTTTCAATTCTTGAGGAGACATGGGTAATCCAAAATAATAAATGTTACAAAACATTTAAAAATATAAACATAAATAAAATTTTAAATATGTCTACTTTGTAGACTTTGGTAAAAGGAGGTAACTGGGCCTAACTCAAGTGCTAGGCTTGCTGTGATTGGCTGAATAAATACTGTAAATTGAGCTTTTTAGACCTGCATGTGTTGGCTTTTCTGATGAAACATTTTGCTAATGTTTGTGCTTGCACAGGCCTGTTATAATGTACAATTAGTACAATATCTATCTGTGCATTTATTTATGCATTTTTATATTTTAAATTTATATTTTGTGTATTTTATCATATTTCAAAGCTATATTTGATATTTTTTGTTTATTGTTGTAATTGCATTGAGGAAACACTGTATATATGATGAAAAAAGCAGCCCAATGGTGATTGATTGGTGATGTCTGGAAGACCAACAAGTTGATCATGATCAGCTGGTTGGCACCCAGTATTTTAAAGGTTATACTTCTTGCATGATACATAGAGACTAATTACTGACATTTTCTAGTTCGAAGAGTCACTTGGCACCTCCAGTTTTACAGAAGAATTATTGTTGGCAATCTGTTTTACCTGAAAGTTATAATATTAAGACCACTAGTCTTGGTTAAGGGTTACATGCTGCACCATTTAGCAGATTAAGTACTGGGCATATGTTCAGAAAACTTTGTATTCAGAGTAATGTGAAAGAGGGTAAAATATACAAAGGTAGGTGTTTTAGCAAATATGAGGAGCATGGGAGGGATGAGTAAAGTTAAACAAGAACCTCACTGCCTCTCTGGACCTACAGTACATATATGTGTCTTCACTCTGTGCACCAAGTGAGGTAGCTTGTCTAATCTCCTATCTCTTCACTCTCTCTGTCACAGGAGATAATATAACCTGCTTCCAACCTGCCACACCCTTTTTTTTCTAGACCTTTATTATCTCATTATCCACCCAATTAACTGTCCATCCATCAGTATATTTATATAAGTTTATCGGACATGTTCTTGGACAAATAAAGTAATACAAAACGCAATGTTTGGTTCTAAACTTTTTTTTGCATGCAGCAGTGTATCAAGCATATAACTCGCTGACATGGCCAAACTCATGATTTCCCAGTACTTCTATTATATAAAATTAAATTTTATGAAAAATGTTTGAGGGGTTATGATATCTTTTATTTACAGGAAAAATGATTACAGATGGATTTCTCAAGAAAGCACTAAGATGCTTCTAATGTTGCTTTATTCGATCTGAATGTTATATATGTTTTTTTGCAATTATAGGAACAAAGAGTTTGTTGTGTCCATAATGAATTTTACGAAACAAAATGTTTCCTACTGTGCATGAATCTTGGTTTGCATAGAAAATGTGAAATTTTGATATAGAGGCAAAATGCTGGATCATACCTTCAGTGTTATTGTACATAAATAAAGTATGTACAGAAATCTAAAATGGAATTGATAGGAAACTAGCACTGAAACATTACAAATAACAACTAAGAAAATGTATGGATGATGTCACATTCAGGTGTGTTCAATGTTAGTTAACTGTTTTGAAACTTAAAGCATTTTTAGGTCAGTTTACATATAATTTGCATAGCACCTATTGCAATAGTCCCCTTCTGTCTTTCTCTCTGTCACAATGAAACACCTTGGGCCCCCTATGGACCAATGTTGTTGAAATGTAGCACTGTTACTCTTCAAGGAAATTTGTTGAGACAGTTCAATTTTCTTTAAGATATCTTGAACAGATCACACTTTACACAGTTGAAAAGCATTGGTGGGTTTCCTAGCTCGTCTTTCTTAAAAGAGAATTCTGTACAACTTCAACTACAAATTAGTTTACTTTTTCAATTTTATCTAGACAGCTGTTACACCAACTTGTATGTGTTATTTTTTTCCACTTTTGCACTTCTGACAGGCACTACAAATGGCAAATAAATCAACAGGAGAAGTTAATCAAACACCAGCAAACTATGTGTGTGGTTAGGAAGTCGCTGTCACTGGCTGCTTGCTCATACGCTGGATAGTAGTCCTTCATCAGCAAGTCGAAATGGATGCACATGGGGGAAACCTATGTATCAGCAAGTTGTTTCTGTTTTATAAAGTCTTCCCAGTGGCTTGAACAGAACAGAAGCTGTGCATCAGCATCTTAGTCCTCTGAATGCTTTAAGTTGTATCAGGCAAATAAAATGATTTTCTTAACCATAAAAATCTAAAATGCAAGCACAGAATACAAAAGGTTATCTAGATATGTATGTAGTACTCTTTAGCATGTAAGCCACTGTGCATCGATCAAATAAACATTTACTCAATATTTACAGTAAACCAACCTCACAGCTCTATTATCTTTAGTTTATAGTGATTCACTATTTCACTGACACTGTAATTACTAGGGTGACCAAATGTCACGGTGCAGTGACAGTCCCAATTTTAAGTTGTGCATCTTGAGAAATAACTAAAGAATATCAAAATGTTCTGGTTTTAACAGGCTGCCAATTTCTTTTACGAATAAGTGTGTCAGATTTCAACAAAATTGGTCCTATGGGAGCCGAGATATGGAGACCACAGTAATTACCTTTTACACTGTATGTGAACATACCTAAAAAAATGACATGTACATTTCCCTTGCTGTACTCAGAGCTTTATGAATTGACAGTAAATTCTTTTTGAGATTTTCTTTGTAACATTGTTTTGTCTTGGTAGAGTAATATATTGCTCTACTTTCCATTTGTATTATTAAGATGTAGCCTCTGTCAGAACGCCTCAAATCCCACAGACTTACCACTGTTTATAAGGTATTATAGTATATAACTTCTCCCCACCTTCCCTTCTATATCTATAACCTCAGGCAATTAGGTGTAGTAAAAGACAAGCAGGAGATTAGTTACAATTTAAACAATATATTATTGATAATATTCATAAATAATAACAATATGCAAAGTACATTTGAATATTGGCAACCATACAACCTGATTAAATGGTGATGTGTAGTTTCAGACGGCACACAGACTTGTTAGTTACTTAATGTCTCTAGTTAAAGCATCATTCAGCTTTCTTCAGAACAGGCTGCATTGCCTGCCTCAATATGGCTGCCGAGTTGTGTTCTCCATTGTGTTGTCTTTTTCAGTTCATGGTGTGATGGTCTTCATCAGTTGTTAGTAAGAGAGATGCTTCTTCATCATCAGAGGTTAGTAAGAGAGAGAGAGTGAGGGAGTGAGCAAATTTATAGATTCTCTGTCCAACCCCTAGAGCCAATAGGGCATCATGGTACTTAAAGGCTTTTGATACAAGCCAATACCAAACAGCCATACTTCAGACCAATGGGGCAAAGAACATCTTAACACCTGCCACCCATTACCCCCCAACCCCCCAAAACCATTTGTTAAGGTAAAGCTTGGCAGTTTGGCAACCTGGCTTTGTGTTGGGATGAGAGAGAGACTCAAAAGACATTACAAGACATACAAAATATTTATTAACTTATATGCAAAACCTCACATCACAACAAACATTAAACATTTTTTTAAAATTTTGTTGTGGAAATTATACACTCTTGGAAAAAACATGACCATAGAAAAACAAAACATTTTTCACAAATTACAACAGGCACATAATTATTTCCATTGTAATTTTCAAGACAAATTATTACATAATACATACGTTTGCAGGTTTTTGCTTTGGCATTTATGATACAAATAGTGAGTTAAAGACAGACCCCCGTGACCCTGTGTTCGGATATAGCGGGTTGGATAATGGATGGATGGAGTGAGTTAAAGAACAAGTTTGAAGATACAAAACTTTGGAAATAATTGCAGTCCTGACATTTGTTTTCTTTTTTCTTTTTTTTTCCTGCATTGTATTTTTAACAGTTTATCATACATGAGAAATTTAAAAAAATGAAATAACATTATTAATTACTTATGATTTGGGTTATAACCTTTGATTTAAGGGAGATATGGTGGTACAGTGGTTCATATCCTTGCCCTGGAACTATCTGTGTGGCCTATGCATGTTCTTTTACTGTTTCAGAGGCATTTCTCTTGTTATTCTGGTTTACACCAACATGTCAAAGAGTAGTAAATTAGGTTGACTGGTGACTCTAAAGTGGGCATGTATAAGTAAGTGTAGGTATGTGAGTGACAGTGCCCTATTTTTCTCCCAATCCAGGGGCCACCCTTAATTTTCTGAAAGGATAAGATATGACCATGCAGATTTAAGAAACCAAAAAATTATTAAATTTCTTCATAATCTGCTTGCATTCAGTCCTGAGGATTCTAAGTTAAGTTTGCATAGCCTCCTGTTTCAGCATCCCAAAGATATGTTTTTGCAGATTGGCTTTTTTCTTAGAATTAGCCATGTATGTTCAAGAGTCCCCTGCAGCTCCTTTCTGCCTTTTATTGGAATAGGTGGGTGCAGAAAAATGATGACTGGCATTTTGAAATTCAATTTTGATAAAATGTAGATAATTCATTTTACAGTTTGACTTTTTAAAGAATTAATTATTTATTTTATAACCATATATACAGTATATACCATGAGTACCAGCATTTTACAGTATGTGCGCACTTGGGTGATATTTTTAAGTGACATATCACAGTTATATTTTCTGTCTTAAATCCTTTTGGATCTGTCTGTGTGGGAGCTGCAGACAGAAAGAACATCAAGGACTGGGTTAAGATCAGAAAGAGCTTTGTGTGCTTTTTTTATTTTTTTAATTTATTCTGCCCTCAAACTTCAGAGTCCCTGCTGTGAAGCATCCCTATAATTGATGCTTCCATCATCACATTTGGCAGTTGGTATAGTGTTGACAGACTGAAGCGCCCTATTGTGCCAGCACCAGACTCAGTGCTTTGACTTAAAACAAAACTGTTTAATTTTGTTTCATTGCAGACTGTTAAACTATTTGTCATATGTTTACAGCACATATTTTCTTAATTACATAAAAATGGAGTTAATTAGAAAGTGACTATTATTTTTAAACAACACACTGGTACCCCTCTCTGGGTACTGCATCAGTGAAAAACAGAACCTTAAAACAAGGTGAGGTTTCATCCATTTTGCTTAAATTACTATGTAATTTGCTATATTTAGTTTTCTTTTTATATTTGGGGTGTTTAAAAGGATAGCAAGCCATTTATAGTGAATTAATGGAATGATGAAATAGAAATATTTCTAAACCAGAACTTGCTCTTTTGGCACCTTGAGAAAAGCATACAGTAACAAACTTGTGCTGGACAAATGCAAACTGTAATGTTTAAGCATTTAAGATAATTTAAATCTCCCTTGATAATAATTTCTCTGTTACATACTGTATATAGCACATATGCAGTATATAGTATACACATAAAATATTATTTTAGTTATGATATATAAGTTTCTTATGAATTTTGATTTTAGCATTGTAAAGATTAAATTTTTATATAAAAATTATTTTCTATAATAATTTATTATGTACATTTTAATATTATATAAATTATTTATTATATACATTTTATGCAAGAAAAATATGATATAATAAAAATAAAAAAAATGACAAAACAAAGCAGGCAAATCAAAATATATAACATGAAGAAAAACACTTATACACAAATGGGACACTTAGCTCAAAAACCATGTAAATTAAAGGCTAACTACAATGAATTGCATTGTGTGAAGTCTAAAAGTGGCAGTCTTTCGCATGTTGGCATTAACTGTCGCAGGTGGCAGTTAACCTAATTATTTCTAATTCTGGTTGTGTCTTCAAGGGTTTTGCCTGCATGATGCCTGTGAATATCAATTTATAGTGAGAAGGTCTCTCCTTTGCTCTCACATTTTGCTTCCCTTGCTATTGACACCTGCAGCAGCTAAAATTTGACAGGGCAACAAAAAAATGGCAATACAATGGCATACTTCACACTATTTGTCTACCAATTTTCAGTCATGTCATTCTTTTTCAGCTTCTTTTTCACTGGCCCTTCCAGAGCCATTATTTGTTACAGAGTCTAGGAAAAATAATGATGTTGTTGAAGTGTGTGTTACAGCTTTTTTGATGTCTATCTGTTTAGCTACGTAACAGCCACTGATTCAGAGTGATATACAGAATATCTTCAGAATAATGAACATAACACAGCATGCATTTTTCAGGGCATTACCTAATGTCTAAATTGTGTCAAAAAGGTTTTGGCCCTTGACTAAAATATTCCCCATAGTTGTTATAAATATGCTACATGCAGCTGATTCCTCTTCATTCCAGAAATACTGTGTGATGTGCTGAAAAAGCCCATTTTAACACGAGTACACTGGTGCAGTGAGGGTATGTTTGGATATCATGTGGCATTGAAACATTTCATCTGTTAGTCAGCTGACTGTAGCTGGGGAATTACTTTACACAAGTTATGTCAGTCTTCATTGGCCACTTGTAATCAAGTGTCTGCTTCCTACCACAGAACCTCTGTTACAGTGTTAAGGCCTGAAAACCCCAGCAGGAGTATTTTTCCAGAAATATACTTGGTGGCATGTTCAACACCTATTATTACCCAACATGCAAGGTCACTTAAATCTTTGACTTTACTCACCTTCTCTCTTATCTGCACCCATGACTGCCTGCACCTAAAGTGTGATCATTCACTAAATGGACACGTGGGAAGAGTAGGTGAGCCTAATAAAGTGGCCATTTGCGATACATACCTGTATACTGTTACAATGCACTGTAGTGGGTTAGTGAATGGTTTCAAAATTAAAACCCAGAGAACACTAGGAGAGACACTAGTGAATTAGTAATTTTTAATTAATTAATTAATTAATTAATCTTTTTTTTTCTTCTTTTTTTCCCTAGCCTTTAGGAGCAAGTGACTATTTAGAGATGTCTAAGTATTTTGATACAGTGTTCATTCGCAACATACCTCTAATGACGTTGGCAAAGAAGACGGAAGCCAGGAGGTTTATCACTCTCATCGATGCCTTCTATGAGCACAAAGTACAGTTTTTCTTTTTCTGTTTTATTTTTAGTTTATCTGGCTTTTGCTTAAAGCTTTGATTAAGCTTGTTCCATTAAGGGATGGATAGATTTTTAAACGTATGTATTGTGTAAAACAGAGGCAAAAATATTTCTTCCTTGTAGATGAATCCTGACTTTGCATCCTTTAATACAAAATGTTATTTTCATTCAGATTTTTTTAGATGTGATTCTTATTTTCAGAAAATGAAACAAAACCACATTGTTAACAACCTTTATGCTTAGTCACAACCAAGTGTTTGCATGATTTAGATATTTCTTTGAAAGAGATTGTAGGCTTTGAACATAATACACTAGAGATTTTTTAAAAAAATATTTGCCTGTAGAATCACTCCTACAGTTATTCTAACAATGTAACAAGTTATCTAGTGTAGCACTGATCTAAAAATAAGGCAACAAGGTGTTTTACTAACAAAACTAAAAGCATGAGAATAGGTAAATACTTGGAGCAACAAAGGTACAAAATAAAAGTTAATGTGTGCTTAGATTGCAGTGATACATGTTTTAATCTTTCAGTTGAGGTAGATTGAGGGATTTGTGCAAGAATATACTGTGAAGCAGACTTAAATTATATGTTGTGTAGACCAGCTCCTTTAACTTTAAATCATTGGTTCTCACACTAAGACCTGCCTTAGGTATGGTGTCCAATTTTGGACATCCTCCTCCTAAAAAAAAGTCATCTTTCCTTTTGCAAAACTACATCCTCCCCTCTACCTCTGCCAAAATTACTTTTCCTGCTCTGACAAAGCTTCCATGCAGAAAAATGTAATCTTTCCTCTTTAAACATATCTGCTTATAGTATGTACTCAATGTGCTTAGCTATATTTTAAAACTTGTACAAGGATTGATGCTAAGGGCCCATTTATACTTCATGCTCAAAATGCGTCATGGCTGCCACGCATTCCCAGAATTCATTTGATGCTCCTTTGAACAGGTCCTCAGAAATGAACACGATGTGTGCGCGAGTTGCAGTACCAGCAAATAGTCGGGGGGCACAGTGTGATCGTCAGAGTCTCTGTTTACTTTCTACATGTGACAGAAAGCTGTTTTGAGGATCTTCCAGGATCGATGTGCGTGCTTCGATGTTTGATGTAGTGAAGAAAAATGCAGACATACAGATGCATTTGTGGCGTTTTTATTTTCAAGTATCGCATATTCTGCAATGTAATGACACTACATTTTATAAGCCTCACATACCATCTTCTGTGCTGTCTTTTTTTTTTTTTTTTTTTGCACCTTCACAACAGCATCAGAATATACAGCTGTATATTTGAGCCACAGAGAAAAAAAACTAAGGACACCATAAAAAGTTCTATTTTGTGATTAAAGTGGAAATTTTGGCTTTAATCTCAAAATAACTTTAACCTTGTAGTTTACTTTTTCATTAAAGTAGACAGTCGTAAATGTCATGTTAAAATCGACCCAGTTGTTAATCACTACGTGCTTCTGGGGCTTCTGGAACTCACAGCAGCAATCGTCACGCAGAACACATTACATTATGATATTGATATCACTTTCAAGATGAAATGCATTAAAGCATGTATGTTACATTTTACAGATAAGTCGTTAACTTAATTTAAATAATGAATACTGTTAATAATTACACATATAAGGGGCAGCACAGTGGCAGAGGGGTAACGCTGCTGCCTCGCAGAGAGTCACGTCTCTTGTGTTCCCTGCCTGGAGTTTGCATGTTTTCCTGGTGGTTATACACAGTGTGGTCTGGTTTCTTTATAAAGACATGAAGGTTTGGGGATTTGGTGATGCTAAAATGACACTAGTGTATGTGTATGCTTGTGTTCAACTTCTGATGAGCTGATTCCCTGTCCAGGGACTGTTTCTGTCTCGCACCTGATGCTTGCTGGAATGGGCACATCCCTGGATTGATGGATGTAATCATTAAACATTCTTTTCAGAGATATTGTGGCAAGGTGTCCGAGTGTTTTCTCAATTTGCGTAAGTATGTGCGCAAGTATAAACAGTACAGGGTGGTCCAGATCTAATTATGCAGATCCAGATCATCTGCATACATTTGATTTATGCGGGAACAATTCCAGTTCGACATGAAGACGATTCTTCATGTCGTTAGTTCGCACATTTCTCGATGCTCCTGGATTTTTCAGGTGATTTTCTATGTAATAAACTTAATAAGTTATAGCATAATGAAAATTGCATAATTAGATCTGGATCTGAGTAGCAGTAGCGTTCTCTGCAGCACACGTCGCGTCGCGTGAAGTATAAACCAAGCATAAGGATCTGCACCAGTATCTGGAAAGTTGATGGTTCAAACCCTGTTACTGTCAGAAGGGATCCTACTCTGCTGGGCCCTCAAGTATGGCTGAAAATGACCTCCAAAGGTCTTGCAAAAAGACAGTTTCTCCTAAGGGATTAATAAAGTATTTCAAATCAAAATGAACACAAAATATATATATAAACACACACACATACACAATACCCACAAAGTAAAAATGAATAAACACACAATTCCCTCTCACACTAGAAAATGTTGCATAGCTAATATGTACTCCGTGGATTTTCTGTTGGGAACATTTACTTATAAATATGTTTACTGAGGATTGCAAAGTACAAAAATGAGTATTTGTTTAACTGGAGTTGTTTCTTTTATGTTTTGTTGTTAGCTAAGGAGAGATTTGAACTGCTGTTGGTTCTTATTTTATTAAGCAATTTTTCATCATCTATTCCAAGCAGCATATTGGTACTGTTTTGCAATAGAAGTGTTACTGTAGGTGGCAACAAAAATACATTCAGAGGGTCACTTGCAGTGCACCTGAGAGTGTACCATTGCATCTCTGTATCAATACCCAACCACTTTGTGGGGTACTAACAAGGAAGAATCCTTGAGTCCAAGTGCTGTTGCAGTAAACAACAGAAGGAAATCAGGGCCAAGTTACACTGATCTGCTGCTAGCCCTGTTCTTGTCTGGTGTTTACCGCCTGTGAAGACAGCAACGATAAGGATGTACAGCTATGCCTACCTCCACATTTAATTGGAAAGAAATGTTTTACCTCATTATGCATGCTTGCAAACACTACATTAAATCTTCCATCTGCATGAACATTTGTGTGGCCTGTAGGATTATTGCAAATATTTTTCATTTTGGTGCCTATCAAAAGACTTTGAATTTTTCATTTCAGTACCACTGACTATATATTGAATACGGAATTTAAAACTACATTAGCAAGTTCATCATTTATGCTGAGTACTGTTAATCAGTAGATCTGGAGTCTTAAGTTTTGTTTCAATGAAACATTATTTTGGAAATCATATCTTCAGGAAGTGCAGAAATAAAAGAAACAAAAAATGAGCATGTAGAGAGCAATAATTTGAAGAGAACATAAATAGTTAGTAGCATGTTATCAGAATTGCATCTTAGCAGCCCCGCCCCTTTGTTTAACTGAATTTTCAATTTTGTAGAAAATAGGGAAAAGTTGGTGAAATAGATACAATATAACCTTCAAGCAAAGCTTCTCCAAGTCTGAAAATGGGTAGTTTGGAGAGGATTAGTGGGAGACAGCAAGCATAGACATATTAAAAGATGTCTCTTTGCAGCAAGTTATTAAAAAAATTAACTGAATTCCCATCCATCTGACAGCTACTGGGCACTGGTAAATGTCAGTTAAGGTATAGATTTCATAATAAATACACTAAAATATTTTGCTCTAGCATTGTAGTTGTGTTTTTAGCATACAGCATAATTGATTTTAAGAGAGGTATTAGCAAGATTAAATCACATCTCAATAAGGTATACAGATCTAGAGGATAGAGAAAGTAACAAGGTGTTTTATTTTCATACTCTAGCTATCTTGTCATTTAGTTCTTTACAGAAAAAATGTCACATTTATGAAAGTGATAAATTAATTTAAAAAATGTAATTATAATAGTTTAACTATTACTATTAAAAGCTTTTCACAATGATATGGTTTGACAGGACTTTGGTTTAAAATAAAAGAACATCCTTATTTGTACTACTGTGCAGGTGAAAACCCTTTAGACCTATACTGTATAATTGTTTGCATTCAAAGTATTATAGCCTATCATTGTTAATTTCAACTGTCTGCACAAATTATGGTTTCTAAATAAACATATGAGACATAAAATAATTTAAGGCAGAATTAAAATTGAAAATGGAAATCATCAAGGGATTTGTTTTGTACATCCAGCCTGCCACAGCACTAATGTAATTTTTAAAAACCTTCAATGTGACATCCAAGAAAACAAATCAATAACGGGTACTAAGAAGCAGTGGAGTTTTTAATGATATCTTATATTGGAGCTCCTATTTTGAGTAAAATAGATTATTAACCTCTTCAGCATTGGTACTGTGTGTTTGTCCTGACATCTTTTTCAGTTTATTAGGTGAAGAAATGTAAATGTTTGTATTATGTTTGTGTCATAATTTGTATTTTATATTCTCAAACCTGCGTAATCCAGCTGGCTAGAGTCCCATCTGGCAGCACTGGATGCTGGGCAGGGAGCAGCCCTAGACAAGGCACCAGTCCGTTACATTACAGAACACACCCTCACTCACACAAAAAGCGTTAACCTGAGCACGGTGGCTTTGAGGATGTAGAAGGAAAGATGAGGTATCGGGGGAAAATGCCACACAAATAGAGGGATATTATACCCAATATCATGGCATGTGTATCTTCTTTTAAAAGTTACATTATCTATTCCTTATCACAGCATTTGCTAATACCTATTTTATCATTTGAGAATGTGCATACAACCCATGGCAAAAATTATTAAACCACTACTCTTGGAGGATGTCCATTAGCTGTTTTACTAAGTTGCAAAAAAACAAATCACTGACATGGCACAAAAGTATTTTGTTTAACAGCTGAACATTCTGGCATTCTTTGTAAAACATACCTGAAAAACATTAAATGAGATTGTTGTAATTCATGGCACATTTTTTGTAGAGGAAAAAATTCTGGAATCACTTAATGATGAGGAGCAATTTCTGGATTCATCTGGTTATTTGCATTTCTAAAACAAATATCTGTACAAGTATAAATGGCCAATTAGTGTACAGTTCCAAGCAAGTGCTTATAGACCTTAACGAGCTGTGGCAGTGATTGATTGACATAGAACATGGCGCCAACAAGAGAGCTGTCAGTAGAAACAATGCAAAGGGTTATAAAACTTCTTAAAGAAGGTTATTCAACACAGAGTGTGGCAAAGGGTGTTGGTTGTTCCCAGTCAGTTGTGTCTAAAATGTGGAACAATTAAAAAGAAAATGGGAAATGTGGAAAAGGGAAACATATAAGTAGACCAAGGAAGATGTCAATATGTCAGGACAGAAAACCCAAAGCAATATACCTGTAAAGTAGAAAATGCACAACAAAAGAGATTCAAAACAAATCATCAGAAGCAGGAGTCAATGTTTGTGAACAAACTGTAATAAATCAGCTGAAGGAAATGAGATTTACATACGGAAAAGCCAAACGTAAACCATCATTAACACCTAAACAGAAGAAAATAAGGTTACAGTGGTCCTAAGAGAAGCAGTCATGAACTGTGGATGATTAGATTAAAGTAATATTCAGTAATGAATCACAAATATACATTTGCCATGGAGATAATGAACTTTTGTTTGGTGCCTTTCCAATGAAATATATAAAGATGACTGCCTGAAGAAAACAAGCAAATTTCCTCACTCATTGCTGATATGCATGTCAATTAAAGGACCAGAGGATGGCAATCATTACCTCTACAGTAAATGCACAGGTATATAAAGAAATTTTGGACAATTTTCTCATTCAATCAATCAAAAGTAGGTTTGGTTAAGACAAAGTCATTTTTCAGGATGATAATGCATCCTGCCACAGAGCAAAGAACATTAAAACTTTTCTTTAGGAAAGGCATATTAACTCAATGACATGGCCAGCAAACAGTTCAGATCTCGATCCAATTGAAAGTTGATGGTGAAAAATAGAAAAAAAATGGTCCATGACAAGGCTCCATCCTGCAAAGCTGACCTGCCAACTGCTATACAAGAAAGCTGGAGCCTGACTGCTGAGGAATGTTGTTTTTCATTAGTGAAGTCCGTGCCTCAAATAATTCAAGCTGTCATAAAAGCCAGAGGCGGTGCAACAAAGTACTAATTGTAATTTTTTGAGTTGATGATTCCATACTTTTTTCCTTGTCATTGAGTGATTCCATAATTTTTTCGTCTACTTCGTCTGAACAAAAAATGTGCCATTAATTACAACAATTCCATTTAATTTTTTTTTGAGGTATGTTTTACAATGCCAGTATGTTCAGCAGTTAAATAAAATAGTTTTGTGTCATATCTGTGATTTGTTTTTTTGCTGAATGAACATCCTCTAAGAGTAGTGATTTCATTTGTTTAATCTAACAATACTGAAATCAAATCAAGTTTTATTTGTCACATACAAATTGTATGTACAGTACAATATGTAGTGAAATGATGAGTTGCTCCAATGGCTATACCTTTAAAAAAAATATAAACACAGGTCCCTGAGCTGGGTGTTGAGCCTAGTGGGGATTATTATGTTAAATGCAGAACTGAAGTCTATAAATAGCATTCGCACATAGTTCTCCCTCTTGCTGTCCAGATGGGCCAATTCTGCACAAAGAATCAAGGTGATGTCATCCTCAGTGGATCTACTTGAGCGGTATGCAAACTCTAATGGATCCAGTTCTTTTGGCAGAGAAGGATATATGTGATTTTTTGACTAGCCTGTCAAAGCACTTCATTGCGATAGGCCTTAGTGAAACAGGACAATCGTCATTTAGACAGGTTGGATGTGATTTTTTAGGTATAGAGGTAAGTCCTGATAGTAATTTTTGATGCTGCTTAATTTTGGAAATATCCAGTGTTACAAGTCATAGCTTCTATAAACACATCAATGTCATAATCAGAGCTATCTGTGGACGTTTCCTAGTCAACAACATTCAGTGCAACCTGGAGAATGGCCTCTGATTGGTCTATCCAACACATAATCTCATACATAACTGGAGCTTTGTACTTGAACTTTTTTTTTTATATCTTGGCAGAAGAAAGATTGCGGCATGGTCAGATTTGCCACATGGAGGCAGTGCTTGTGTTATATAGCCATCTTTATGCAGTGTATAGCAGTTATGACATCCAGGGGCTACACAGCTCCCTAAACACCCAACACAGCAGACAGTGGGATACAAGATTCGTCCTCTTCTACCCGACTCTGGCTCTCGGAGTAGTGGTAGCTGGCTCCTTTTATAGGGCACTCGAAAGTGCTCCAGGTGTTCTTCCAGCAGCACTTCCGGGTTTAGTGGTAGTCCTCCTAAGGAGGGCTCAGCTGTAGCCCTTGCACCTCCTGGTGGTGGCTACTGGCCCTGACATTGTTGAGCTTCCAGTGAGTACTCCAGTGTTCTCACCCCTCTGATAGAATGTGTAATATGCTGATTAAATTAGTTCAGTATTAGATTTGAAATAGTCTTGTTAGCCACAATTAAGGCCGTGTCCAGGTTATCATTCTGGTGGTGACTGAGTGTCTTGTACTGTTCTGTCTGGGCAGTCTTGGTGTCTGCTTGAGATGGAATATGCACAGCTGTGATAATGACTGAAGTAAACTCCTGGGGAAGATAAAATGGTCAGCATTTGAGCAGTCAGTAGCATGATAAAACAGTTACATTCCTGCTGTCACAGCAGCTGTTGACCATGAGACACACACCTCCACCTTTCAGTCTGCAAGACTTCTCTGTTCTATTCGGATGGTAAACAGAGATAGATTCAGCAGGCCGCATTGCATAATCTTATACCGTCAGAGCTAGTCATGTCTGTATAAGACAAAAGATGTTACAGTTCTGAATGTCTTGCTGAAACGTCCTTACTCTGATGTTTTTTCAGCTTGTTCTTCAGTGACTTTTGTGAATTTCCCCTTGGGATTAATAAAGTATCTATCTATCTATCTATCTAGTCATTGGCTCATATGACAGTGAGGCAGTAGTGGGTTTCACATAATACAAAATAAAAACAAAGTCATCAGAGCAGGCAGAATGGCAACCGTATCCAGCAACACCATTTTGTAAAGACTAAGTGTGTGATTTAAGCAAATAGTTCACACTGTATTGAAATCTACTTTATAATATATTGATGTAACCTTGTCTCATCGTAGAAATATTGTTAAACAAGTCTGTACAGTGTTGGGTGTGTGCCAGAAATAATGAGTTACATTCAGAACAAAAACCTTGACATTTGCTTTGTTGTAACATACAATCATTTTCCCACTGAAGACCTGAGTAGATATGAAAATGAATGGATAGATTCTCTTCCTTCTCATCAGTCCACTGTGCAGATAACTTTTCTAAAAGGACTGCATAGAGGTGTACAGTAAATAGTAAGTGGTTATGTGATAGCATAGAACTTGGTACTGCTTTTAGTTTGCTTAGACTGCAGATTTCTTAGTTGCCTCTCACAAGGCAGCAAAAAAAAAATTTTTGTTTTGTTCCTGGCAAGACAATGTTAAATGTCAAAAACAACTAGTAACAATCATCCATTGAGTCAAAACATTGGTTTTGTCACTTCTGTCCAACATTTTGTATGCAGTCATGGCCATAAATTTAGCATCACTGCAGCAAAACCTTGTTAGAGACACTGCTAATAATTCTGTCGTTCAATGGCATTAAGTTATGGTGCCAAGCTGTTGTATATATAAAGTCTAAACATACACCAATGTAATTGCTGTAACATCAGTCGGATATTTCGCTAGATGTTGTTGACATGGTTGCCAGATGGCAGCACCTGTATAGCAGCAGCAATTTGCTGTTTTCCAAACCCGAAGTATGTAATGCCTTATGGGGACTGCTGCTGCGGTGCGTTGATTCCTGACATGGTATTTACCTAACGGATTACTGTACAGAAAGTTTAGAGTATTTGGACGACTTTTCCCACTGACGCTGTTGCTGTGTAAGGGTATACAGCAGCTCACCCTCTAGTTGCAGCACAGGTGCTAGGCATATCACTACTGAGAATCGAGCGATAGAGCAGATTAGATATATTTTACATTTCTAGAGTGAGTACTAAACTAGTGAGTATTTTATTCAAGCATGGCATCAAGAGGTTGTAAATATGATTCCAGCGGACTCTTTTTGTTATATTTGCGGTGAGTTTATCAAAATGCATGCAAAAAAACACTCATTGAATACATCTGCAGAAATGAATGCAGCATATAAAGAATACTTTGGTATGCCAGTTGGAGATCAAGATAAGTCTTGGGCTCCACACTTTAGTTGCGACTGCTGCAAGAAGACTCTTGAAGGTTGGTTCTGGGGAGAGAAGAGAAGCATGAAGTTCGTGATACCGAGAATTTGGCGAGAACCAACAGATCACCTGAACAACTGCTATTTTTGCATGGTAGATCCATCAAAACGACGTTCTGGGAAAAATGCATCTGCTGTGTTCTATCCTGACATCCCTTCTTCGATCGCTGCAGTTCCACATTCCTCTGACCTTCCCATTCCAGCACCACCGTAGAACATGCTGGTGTCTACGGAAGACACCAGCTCAGACAGCGACACTGATGCAGCTGACGTTTTTCACGCTGCTGATGAAAGCACTTCATACTTTCCTAGCCAGAACGACCTCAATGACTTGGTGAGAGTTCTTGGTCTCACTAAAGCTAAAGCCGAAGTTCTGACATCCCGACTGAAACAGTGGAACTTGTTAGACAAAAGCAAGTTACAGGTCAGAGAAAACGACATCAAGTATTTTCCGTTTTTTTCACCCTTCAAGATAACCTTTGCTACTGCCATGATGTGACAGGTCTATTTGATGCAATTAGGATATCATGTAACCCACAGGATTGGCACCTCTTTATCGACAGTTCTTCCAGGAGCCTAAAAGCAGTTCTTCTCCACAATGGGCATCAGCTACCATCTATCCCAGAGGCTCACTCAGCACAGCTTAAGGAGGAATACAATAGCGTCAAACTGATGCTGCAGGCTTTGAGCTATGAACAGTATGGTTGGGAGGTCATTGGTGATTTTAAAATGGTAGCTTTCTTAATGGGTCTTCAGGGTGGTTTCACCAAGTTTCCATGCTACCTTTGTCTTTGGAACAGCAGAGACACCAAAGAACATTACCATCGTCGAGATTGGCCAGAAAGGAGCAACTTCACCGTTGGAATTAACAACGTCAAATGGGAGCCACTGGTGGATCCTAAGAAAGTTCTTATGCCGCCCTTGCACATCAAGTTGGAGCTAATGAAACAATTTGTCACAGCTCACGGTAAAGAGTCTGCAGCCATGAATTACCTAGAAGAATTCTTTCCCAAGCTGTCTGAGGCTAAAGTAAAAGCTGGTATCTGTGTTGGACCACAGATAAAGAAAATCATGGAGTGTCAGCAATTTCCCAGCACTCTAACAGAGGTCCAAAAGGCAGCTTGGAGCAGCTTCATCACAGTAGTATGGGAATTCCTCGGAAATCATAAGGCCAAGAATTATGTTAATCTGGTAGAGACACTAGTAAGGAACTATCAGGCTATGAGGTGTAGGATGTCGCTAAAGGTGCACATCCTGGATGCTCATCTACAAAATTTTAAGGAGAACATGGGAGCATACTCAGAGGAATAAGGAGAAAGATTCCACCAAGATCTCAAGGAATTCGAGCATCGATACCAAGGACAATACAATGAGAATATGATGGGGGACTGACTACATCTGGGGTCTTGTTCATGACAGTAACTTAGTTTACAATCGTCAGTCTAAAAGGACATGTAATTTTTAAGTTTAATTGGACTGTATGGACACAAGTCAGAAGATTTTGTAAAAATTTTGAAGTCTCTTGCAAAGGCTGTTAATGTTATCTAATGCGTGTTCTGAACTATTGATGTCCTGACCACAAAATCAAAGTTATTTTGAAATGAAAGTTATTTTCTATCATTTGGATATATAAGCTAACAGGAACTAACAGTTATTTCACAGACATAAAAACTGTGTTACATGGTGTGGGTTGCTGAAATTGAAAGATTTTTGTACAGTATGTAGACATAGCTTGGGTAGTAGGAATGTTCTCCCACTAATAGTTTATTTACAATGTTCAAGGGGGCTTCAAAATTATTTTGCATCACACAGTAGAACCATCCTTGGCTTAGCATTGTTCATAAAACCTACATCATTTTAATGTGATGGAATACCAAGCTCCTGGACATGGTTGCATTAATTAGCTTTTTGGCTGATTCATAGACTTAGAAATATTCAGTTAGCTGATAAAAAATATGAGATCAAAGCAAGCAACAACAGTAAGTGACCCATATCATTTAATATAATGGTTATTACTCATTCGTTTGCTAGTGATAAAACATTCATGGAATTTCTTATTCATTCCAGGTTCGAGTTGTATGTCTGGCTGATTCATCTTTGGACAATATATTTGTTCAGGAACGGCAAGAAGATAGCAGTGAGGCTCATCGGATTTTAATGGATGACCTTGGTTTATCTCAGGTTAGTCTTAATGTTATTTAAGTTAGATCTATGAGAAATACACTAACATAAAACTATGCATACCTGTTTTCTGTATAACATTTTTAGTGCTTCTGATTCACAGCTCCAGGAGATGGGTTTCAAAACCTGTCTAGTTACTGTCTGGGCAGGGTTTGCACATTTTCCATATGTCTGCTTGGTTTCCCTGTTTGCTCCTGATTCAGCTTGTGCTTCTTTGACTGCTTTGTAGTTTTTTACTTTTGAGTAAGTTGAATGATTTAAACAGTGTGCTACAAGATGAGAAGTGAAATCACAATGTTCCAGAATGAACTTCTGCTCCCATTCAAATGTAATCATCTTAATCTAGGTCTGGTTAACAAATAAAAGCCCTGTGATCCCAAACAGTTTATTTTTGTTATGAAGAAAGACACAAACACCTAAAGAATTAAATCCATAGCATTCCTTGGGCATATTGACCCTGGAACTATAAGGAAAATACTGACAGCCACAAGTTGTGAGATTAGTGACTGAATAAAAAGTTTCTCTCTTTTAGAGTTTTGAAACTTTGGAAGATTTGCAGTAGAGATCTGCATTTCTTTCATATGATTAAAGTTATTCATTTATGAGATGTACTATAATCACTTAGTACCACTTGTGGGAGCAGGTATACAAGAAATCAGATGTAGCACTAACATAATCTGAGTCTTTAAAAACATTCTTATCAGTTGCTGTATACGTTAGAAAGATGATCTGAGTGACTGTTTTAAAAGTTACAATTTACTGCCAACACCGAAGCCAAAACATCGGGAGCTGCACATGTCAAGTAGGAAGTAATTTTTAAGTTATATTGAAACTACATGATTACTGAAGCAGCTAAAATGGGCACTAGGTATCCTAAAATAGCTATTACAGTGGCAATTTTAAAGTATTTAAGCCAACAAATTCCTGTGTGAAAGAAATCCATTTACCTGTTTTTGCAATGGATGCTTAAGAGTTCTACACTACAAAAGCGATACGCCAGGCACCCTGGGTTCAATTACAGGAGTTGGGCAAAACTTTTAGTGTTGATGTTGATTCAATGGTTCTATGCAAACATGGAATTAAATCTTCAGAAAGTGTGCAGGAGCAGTATTACAAATTAGACAAATGTAGTCCTCTACTTTTAAGTCAAAAGCATCAAAATCCTAAATGTTGTTACAGTTGAAATTGGTGCAAAAACACTCCATACCAATACAATAGGGTTGCATACCTACCCTAAATATTGAATTGATTTTTAAAAAACAGAAACTTCTCTTGGTTTCTAATCCTGGAAGTTTTCTTAGTGGGTTCAAGAGCAACAATGTACAGTAGAGGCCAAAATTTTGGACACACCTCCTCATTCAATGTGTTTTCTTTATTTTCATGACCATTTACATTGGTAGATTCTCACTGAAGGCATCAAAACTATGAATGAACACATGTGGAGTTATGTACTTAAAATTACTGCTTTGCACACTCTTGGCATTCTCTCGATGAGCTTCAACATAATAAATATAAAACCATTTCAATAAATATAAAACCATTTCAGGTGACTACCTGTTGAAGCTCATCGAGAGAATGCCAAGAGTGTGCAAAGCAGTAATCAGAGCAAAGGGTGGCTATTTTGAAGAAGCTAAAATATAAAACATGTTTTCAGTTATTTCACCTTTTTTTTTTTTAAGTACAGTACATAACTCCACATGTGTTCATTCATAGTTTTGATGCCTTCAGTGAGAATCTACCAATGTAAATGGTCATGAAAATAAAGAAAACACATTGAATGAGGAGGTGTGTCCAAACATTTGGCCTGTACTGTATGGAAGGCAGGAACTCATACTTACACAACAGCTCCTGCTTTTCACCCACAGTGACTCATTTTGGGTTAACATAGATACCAGATAACATAACATGTCTCTTTAAGTGTGCAAAATCCATGAATGCACCAGGAGAATTTACAATATCCATCCTGACACCAAACAAGCTAAGAATTGAACATTGAGTCCTAGGAGCTTAACGGCAGTAGTGCTAATCACTGTGCCTTAGTGCTATTTGAAAAAATTAATGTCAAATGACTATTTGTTTCTTCTGTTCCTACTAGAGGAAGTAATGCACTGAATAATTATTAAAACACAATTGCAGGGGAATGTTGGTCCAACAAACATAAAAACTTTAAGTCTTATCACACGTTTTACCCCATTTTAATTTTGAACCCAGAGTGAAAAATGTACAATTTTGATATTTATTGCTGAACATTGGCTATGATGACCTATAAAAAAATGAAATTTTGACTGAAATTCCAACTTGCTGCATACCATTCAGGTTATGGAGGAGTGTACAAATCATCAGTTACGACACAGAGAAGACTATTAAGCATGGAAGAAGCAAATACAATGTCATTATTCCAGTGTACCAATTTAAGAGGGCAGATGATTCAAGTTTACAACAACTGTAAAGGGGATGTCACTGAATTCTGCACTACTTTAACATTAATTTTACCTAAAATGACTACATCTACTTTCTTTTCAAGTTTAGACTACTAAGACATTTTTCTATCAAGGCTTAAAGGTTTTACTACAACTCTCAAAATGGACATGATCTTAAATAAAATAAAAATCAGTAAAGTACTGTAGTTTGTTTAGTATTGCACTTTTTGTTTGATTGTAATACACTATGACCACTAAGTATTTCATCACAGGATGGCTCGTTGCATTGCATTTAAATGAAATTTCATTGGTTTATTAGCAAATGAAAAACAATTCACTACATGTACTCATCATTGTTTGGGACAGTTTCTGCTAATTTAAATGGGGAATAACATCAAATAACATTGTGCCTACAATGGTACAGACATGTGGTATGAAGTGATGACCTGTCATTGGCCAAGACTGCTCTGTACTACAGCCCTCCAGGGAGAAGACCAAATGAAGAAAAAGAAAAGAAAAGTAAGCATTGCCCCAGAGGACGCGATGGATTGTTAGAAGTAGAGAGTGGCATTCCAACAAGCAGGCCCTGTACCACTGCAGAACTGACACAAGGAAGATGAAGAAAATAATTGCTATATAGTTTACATTTTTAATTTATTCTTATAATGTAACTTTATAAAAATTATTTTGACTTTACAATAGTGAAACTTGTTTATAACTCTGTCCTGCGTAGGAAAGACTGTGCACTTTGACAAAGACGCTTGTCACCTTTGAAAATACTGTTGAAGCTTGTACCCCATTCATACAACTATACCAATGCTTCATCTTAGTTGTAGTCGTGTAGCAGACGCTTTTAGCTCAAATTATACATTTTCGTTAGAGTTGCTTTTTATGTACAGAATAATATGTCATACTCATGACAAAATCATTTCTTACAAAGACTAGTTCCAAGTTTTCCATTTGGTACTGATATTTGGCTTTGATAAAATGCTTGTTTATAGTTTCTTGTCTTCACTTATAGCCATAAAATGATCGTTCACGTCATCAGTGGTTTTGCTAAAACTAATGTTCATTTTATTTCATTAAATAATTAATTAACAGTTTTTATTGTTGTGTCAAAAAAAACATATTTATGTTATTCTTAATTTAGGGAGAAGTCAATTTCATGTTTGATGTTTATTTGCAGGATTCAGCAAGTGGACTTTCAATCTTTACTGGAGAAGAAGAAATCTTTGCCTTTTACCGAACAATTTCTCGCCTTACAGAAATGCAGACAGAGCAATACTGGAATGATGGGGACAGAAGTAATAGATAATAGTCTGCTTTCTTACCTAGCATGAAGTGGGAAACAAAGTAGATATATAAATTTGTGTTGCAAAAAATATATGAGAGTTCTTCAAAATACCTCCTTGCTTTTTTTGCTCCTTAGGCAATTTTTGTGAGCAACAAGACTTTTGATTAATGTAACCATTAGTGTGATTGTTCAGTACCGCGTGCTTACCTTGTGGTCTGTATGTGGATCCCAATGCCCCAGTGCAGTGATTGGGATACTTTGCTCGAAAAATGGTGCTGGCCTTCGAATGAGATGTAAAACCAAGGTTCTGACTCTCTGTGGTCATAAAAGATTCTTGAGCATCGTGTCCCTTAGTGTCTTGGCTAAGTAGCCCATCATGGCCTCCTCCATTCTACAAACCGGATTCCAAAAAAGTTGGGACACTATACAAATCGTGAATAAAAACTGAATGCAATGATGTGGAGGTGCCAACTTCTAATATTTTATTCAGAATAGAACATAAATCACGGAACAAAAGTTTAAACTGAGAAAATGTATCATTTTAAGGGAAAAATATGTTGATTCAGAATTTCATGGTGTCAACAAATCCCAAAAAAGTTGGGACAAGGCCATTTTCACCACTGTGTGGCATCTCCCCTTCTTCTTACAACACTCAACAGACGTCTGGGGACCGAGGAGACCAGTTTCTCAAGTTTAGAAATAGGAATGCTCTCCCATTCTTGTCTAATACAGGCCTCTAACTGTTCAATCGTCTTGGGCCTTCTTTGTCGCACCTTCCTCTTTATGATGCGCCAAATGTTCTCTATAGGTGAAAGATCTGGACTGCAGACTGGCCATTTCAGTACCGGATCCTTCTCCTACGCAGCCATGATGTTGTGATTGATGCAGAATGTGGTCTGGCATTATCTTGTTGAAAAATGCAGGGTCTTCCCTGAAAGAGATGACGTCTGGATGGGAGCATATGTTGTTCTAGAACCTGAATATATTTTTCTGCATTGATGGTGCCTTTCCAGACATGCAAGCTGCCCATGCCACACGCACTCATGCAACCCCATACCATCAGAGATGCAGGCTTCTGAACTGAGCGTTGATAACAACTTGGGTTGTCCTTGTCCTCT
This sequence comes from Polypterus senegalus, assembly GCF_016835505.1. Lineage (NCBI taxonomy): Eukaryota > Metazoa > Chordata > Cladistia > Polypteriformes > Polypteridae > Polypterus > Polypterus senegalus. The sequence goes on from NC_053156.1 coordinate 125,869,416, forward strand.
TTGGTCCGGATGACATGGCATCCCAGATTTCCAAAAGAACTTGAATCGTGACTCGTCTGACCACAGAACAGTCTTCCATTTTGCCACACTCCATTTTAAATGATCCCTGGCCCAGTGACAACGCCTGAGCTTGTGGATCTTGCTTAGAAATGGCTTCTTCTTTGCACTGTAGAGTTTCAGCTGGCAACGGCGGATGGCACGGTGGATTGTGTTCACTGACAATGGTTTCTGGAAGTATTCCTGAGCCCATTCTGTGATTTCCTTTACAGTAGCATTCCTGTTTGTGGTGCAGTGTCGTTTAAGGGCCCAGAGATCACGGGCATCCAGTATGGTTTTACAGCCTTGACCCTTATGCACAGAGATTGTTCCAGATTCTCTGAATCTTCGGATGATGATATGCACAGTTGATGATGATAGATGCAAAGTCTTTGCAATTTTTCGCTGGGTAACACCTTTCTGATATTGCTCCACTATCTTTCTGCGCAACATTGTGAGAATTAGTGATCCTCTACCCATCTTGGCTTCTGAGAGACACTGCAACTCTGAGAAGCTCTTTTTATACCCAATCATGTTGCCAATTGACCTAATTAGTGTTTATTGGTCTTCCAGCTCTTCGTTATGCTCAAATTTACTTTTTCCAGCCTCTTATTGCTACTTGTCCCAACTTTTTTGGGATTTGTTGACACCGTGAAATTTTGAATCAACATATTTTTCATTTAAAATGATACATTTACTCGGATTAAACGTTTGATCTGTCATCTACGTCCTATTACAAATAAAATATTGACATGTGCCATCTCCACATCATTGCATTCAGTTTTTATTCACAATTTGTTTAGTTTCCCAACTTTTTTGGAATCCGGTTTGTATCACCCTAATCATCCCCTTACTCTAATTGGCTATCTCTCTCACCCCCTTCACAAAGTAATAGTTAAAGTGTGGTAAGCATACTGGTGCAGGAACATCTGCCATTGCATTATTCAAATGAATACTGCACATTGCTGCACCATCTTCTGTTGCCTGTGCTGTCGGTGTGTATGTTGCTACCAAGTCATGAACATGGCTGTGTGTCTGTCAGTTTGCTTTTTTTTTTTGCTTTTTGCAGACAGTGTTTAAAGAGGCTGGAATTCACACCAATTTATGCACTCATTATGGCAATGATGTTTTACCATACTGAACTGTATATGACTGGGTGAAGAAAGGTCTGGACAAGTGTGATAGATGAATAGTGCTGAGGAAAGCTGTCAACATCAACACGTGATGAAACCTACAAAAAAGCTAGATCAATTGTTCTGACCAGAGAGTATTGATAAAGAAAACGGCATTCCAATTGTTTTCATTGGATAAGATGAAATAAGCAGCGCATAACTGTCATTACACGTAAAAGTGGGTAGATGCAGAAATGGGCATTAGGAGACAGAGACGTGATATTGGATAATGGATTGGAAATGTCTCTAAATACAAAATATTTGAAAAAAAACCCTGCATAAACATTTTGAAGAACCCTCATATATATTCTATATATTATAACTGCACTTTATCAGCGCCAATATTCATATTCCATGTATGTATATAAAGTATACATATTATATAATTTAACTTTGTTTCTTTAAAAATGTTGTAAGTTCTGTAAGTGTTCATTTTAATTATTAAAATAACTTAAAATTGTGGATTATATTCATTATGCTGTTTAAGTGTATTTAATTCTGTGGAATAATATTATAAAAGCAAGAACCATTTACCAAATTTTTGTCTTAAGATACATTGCACAAAATATACAATTTGTTTTTAAAAGCTTTTGTATTTATTTTACCTTTAGATGATAATAATTTAGAATCAGGGGTTGCCACCTCCGATCCTGGAGGACCACTGTGGCTGCAGGTTTTCATTCTACCCCTTTTTTAATGAGTGCCCTGTTTGTGCTGCTAATTAACTTCTTGTGAATTCATTTTAATTGACTTGCTTTTTTAAGAGTTGCTGCCCTGAATTTCTTCATCGTTCCTCTGAATTGCTTCATTTCTTTCATTAAATGGCACCCAAACAGAAATGAAATGTGAAGTGAGTGAGCCAACAGACGACAAACGAAGTCAGGGCCTGAATCGCCAACCAGTTTCACTCTAAGCAGGTTCTTAATTAGGTGCTGATTCTTGTTGTTAATTAAACCCGTCCTTTAATTTTGTGGTTTGTTGCTGCTCTCATGGTGCATTAGCAGATATTTCTGAAATTGTTGATTTTCTCTTTCTAAGAGCCCTGATAAAATGTTTTGGGGACCTGAGCAGATTGATATTCCTAAGACCCTCATCTTTCTTTATTTTCAGGTATTGTATGATGGACACCAGTTGTTTTGGCTCATTTTGTATCTCATTATTGTTTGACTGCTAATTAAGGAAAAAGAAACCGTTAATGGGTCCAAGTCTTCAAGAGCAGGTCAATTAAAATGAGATCAAAAGAAGTTAATTAGCAGCAAAAACAGGTCACTCATTAAGAAAAGGGTTAGAATGAAACCCTGCAGTCATGGACCGGAGTTGGCGACTGCTGGTTTAGATTGTTGTCATTCATGTTTGAGATGGCATTATAATAACTAACTTGCTGTCATACTGAAGTCTCAGATTTATGTATTTTTTGCTTGTATCATGTAAGAAAGTATAACATTGAATATGGTGAAAACTGGCCTTGCAAACAGGATTTACTGTGAGGGTAAGATGGTTTATGTCTGTTGGATACTAGTGATAATTCCACAATTGAATTTTAATGCATATAAAAACGATTCCACAATAGAGCCTCAAGAGTTTTCTATGTCTTCTGCAAGAACTTGATTTTGAAAAAAGAACTATAAAGTGTAAGTGCAGTAGTTTTGACAGCATAAATTTAAATTGAAAATATTTGCTCTACCACTTTAGAGTAATGCAGCTGTAAATTATAGAAGATTTATTTGTGGCAAAAGTAAATGCAATCCACCATTTTAACTACATTGAAATGCAATGCATATGTACACGGTGCATTTAATTTTGTCAGGGCTTTATTGTGTAATAATTAAAAACGTTTTAAGCAAATGATTAATTGCTTTTCACCCCGGCATGCAATTATCATGTCAGTTTAAAATGTAAAACTAAAGAAGACTGCATTTTTATTCCTGTTCATAGATCGCATGTCATAACTAAAGGCAAAGCAAACGTATTGCATTTTGCTTAGTAGAAACTGGTGTGCATTGTATTTTGATTTGAGACCACGTTTTAACGTGCCAAAATGTAAATGTATGCAGATGACCAATCAGCATCAAAAGTCGTTCCACTTCTAAACATATCTTTGTTCTAGCAGCAGGCAAATATTTCCTCAGTGTGGACTGAGAAGTGATCAACTGAAATACCAAAAAATTTGTTTTAGTTCTCACTGAAAAGGTTTCCTGTTATCTTAAGTTGTTATCTTTTTATACATGTTAAAATATGCCATTGGTTACATTTTTGATGTATGGATTGTTAGTGGTTTTAACTAAATCTCTCTCTCTCTATATATATATATATATATATATATAAAAAATTAAACGTCTGTATGTCTGTCCGCTTTTCATGAGAGAACTACTTAACAGATTTAGATCCGTTTTTTTCCGGTTGATTTAGTGACTTCTCCCATCGCGCTAAGCATCATAGTTTGTTTGCAGCACCGATTTATTTGTGCGAATCTGAGAGAGAGGCAGCAGGCCGAAGGAAGGGGGAGGTGGGACCTCAGGAGTAGGGAGCCAGGAGGGGGCCATCCTCACTCATGTGACAGCCTCCATTCAAGTCGCTCTACCTTTCGCCACGTGTTGGAGCATATCTTGCCTTCGCTTAGCTAGTGATACCTGTTTGTTCAGCAGACATTATCATCTAGAGATTGTTAAAGAGTAACGTTTGACATTTTTGAGAGAGAAATCAGAACTATGTGTGTTTTAGAGGTTACCTGCTCATTGGCCAGAAATATCACGGCCACGTGCTCTTCTCCTCACGCAGGGGATGCTCTCACATCAGAGCTGAACATGATCAGATACAGTGGTAACGTTTAATGTTGGAGTGTACCTACCTTCCACTTGGCCAGAGATACCTTGCCAACTTTTTACATTTTTGCCAAAGAGATCACAGCTACATTCTCACCCCGATAGCGAAACCAAAAATATATATTAGGAGGCCCTTGAATATGAAAGCTATCAATATACAGTATATTCTTCTCAATACAAATTATTACTTTTTTTTTTTTAATTGATTTTTAAAGTTTCACCAAAGTATCACCAAGCTTGTTTTTTTTCGTAGCTTTTCATTCATACTCTCTGTGATAACATGGTAGAGAATAAAATTGTAATTTGTATCAGAAGCTTCCACCCATTCAATGAGATGGGTGTTCCCCCATTCGCCTTCTTTAGTTCTGGTTGAACACAATCTTGATAGGAATGCCTTTTACCTCAACTGTTGACTCATATTTTGTCACCTTTTGACAGTGATTGGTCATTTGATTACATTTATTTTTGGCATATAAAAGTGTAGCAACTGTTGCTAAGAAATTAAAATGCACTATGCTTTTGTATTGCGTTTTAAACTAAGATGAAAATTACGTTACATACTGAAAAGCAATCAGTCATTTGCTTGATATGTTTTTAATTATACTGTACACACAATAAAACCATGCCAAAATGAAATGTACCAAATGCATATACATTACATCTCAATCTAGTTAACAAGTTGGATTACATTTAATTTTGGCATGAATAATCTTCCATAATAACCCCCAGAGGCACTTGGGGAATGAAGAATGAAGGCTGATGCAGTTTTGTCACACCAAGCATTCTGTTTCATTCATTGCTTTTGTAGTATGTATTTCTCCAGGTATGCAGTAAATCCTGGATTAATTGTCGGGGGTTGGGGCCGAGGCTGTGACGGATAAGAGAAAAGATGGATAACAGAACAGCTACTTTAAAAATGATATACAGTTGATTAGTTTAGCGAATAATAATATTTATTTACAAAACAAAACTATATTAACAAAATACAATATAGTATTAACAAAATTAATCACTTTATATAATACTTTAATGACCAGCAGAATTAGCAAGTACAGCTCAGCGGTACTGGAGTTTTATACGTTTTACTTGAGTCTTCATTCCCATACTTTGTTATCTGGGTTACAAAGTACACTTCCAAAACAATAAAAGAAAGCTTTCTAGCTCTTGGGATGAAATTGTTTCTGAGCCTCGTGGTCCGTGCAGGAAAGGCTCTGAAGTGTTTGCTATATGGGAGAAGTTCAAATAGACTGCAGCCTGATTGCATGGATTCCATGAATATGCTGTTGGTTTTCTGGAGGCAGTGTGTGCTATAAATGTCCTCCAGGCCTGGAAGCTGCATCCCCATAATCATCTGTGCTCTTGACACAAGCTGTCATAGAGCTTTACAATCAGCTGCTGTACCACACAGAGATAAAAGTTGTTAAAATACTGATAGTAACAATGCTAAAGCAGCTTTGGTATTTGGAATAATTTTATCATTCCATGAACCATTATATTGTTACTGAATGATTACAATCAAGTGAATTAAATTTGTAAACAATATGCAGTTAATTTTGGTGTATTGGGTAAATCCTGCATCATTAATGCAAATCCTAAAAAAGGGAGACCACACAGAAATAGTAGCACAGCTTTGACACTAGGTGCTGCCTGTTTGCAAAACCGAGCAGAAAAGTGTGTACGCATGGTCTGAGGATGCTATGAAAATGTGCCTGGCTTTATGCGATTTAGTCTTTATACATCTCAAAGTGAGCATGGGAACAGGCATACACAACATTTTTGTTTGTACACACCGTCTATACATGAGGCATCAGGTCCACCAAAAAATACCTTTTACTAAATTAAGAGAGGGGGGACAAATCTGTAGGAGCTGTAAATAGGACACCTCCCTTGGTATGTTTTATTGGTGGCAAACTACCTAAGTCTACTCTGGACTAACTATCCAGTTTTGGTTTCCTCTAGCTCTGCAAAAGAAACGAAGAAATAAGTATCCATTATGATGATTCCATCTACTGATAATGGCCGTCACTTCTCTGCACCGACCAATCTTGTCTGTGTCAGTTGTTAGTGAATATCCATGCAGCACTTAGGTCTTGCTAATTATGACATCAGCAGCCTGGAGATTGATTGGTAATTTATGTCTGTGGCAACCTTTATGCCATGCAGCAACATGTCCTTTTCAGAAGTGACCATGAACTATTGTGGCTGGATGTCTGTTTCCCTCCAGACAATGATTTGTCTGTCTGTACAAAGCCTGAGTGTGCCACAGTCATTGTGCAAGTGTCTTTTTGTACTTGTTGCACTGTCAAATGTAGCAAATTAAAACCACAATGAGTAGCTTGTTGATTAGCTGACCTTAATCTATGAAACTTGGCAGTTGGTGTGATCACTGAGGTGCAAATTACACTGGGTATCAAAAACTTGGATCATCGCATATTGTCATCCACCCTTTCCTGAAATCACTACATAACAAATTGTACCAGCACATATTTTGGCAGTTCTACAAAAGCTGACTGAGATGGATTACACAATCACCTTGCTTCTTTTGACTGGAGTGAAGTGTTTAAAAGATTGTCAGATAGTGAGTTCTGGTCATAGTAATTGTCACTGTTGCTCGATTTATCACATAAATAATTACACCTAAGAAAATCTGGCTCCAGGAAAACACTGCACTAAGATTTGGGCATCGGAGTGTTGCTGTTGTTGGTGGCAAACATGCAGCAAAGAGACCCATATGACAACTGTTTAAATTCTTAAAATGTATTTATGCTGAAGCCCAGTTAAGCTACGTGTGTTAATTTTCTGGAGAGTTACAAGAAAATACCATCAGTTTCATATCTAAAATGGGCTGCAACCCCTCCCACCATGCTGGCAGCATACAACAACTTTGAGTATTCATTGAATATAAGTGTCCAGCTCTCTTTAATGCCACTAGTAAGCAATGTGTTCTGCCACTGGCCCACTGGCAATCTATGGCCAGCCTGTGCTTACTGCATTACCTTGTTTCAGTGCTGGTGCCAACAGGTTAGGTCAACCAAGTCCTGGGGTGTCATTATCAGCACTGAATGACCAGGAATTCTACAACTACACACCCCTAACATGTTGCCATACCTCACTTGCACATCAGGTATTGTTTCACATAACCTGACTATTGTCTGAGCAACCTACCAGACTAGTTACTTGCAGTGAGGCTGTGACTCCATCCAAGTCACAAAATGCAAGTTCAGTTTTATCATCCCATACCACGTTTAAAGGGGCCCTTGCTAAATAACTTGCTAAACCCAGAAAAGCTTAAACTTGCTGCTTGGTTATTGGATGGGGCCAGTTAAGTAAGGCATCAATTTTAGAACACTGTGGCTTAACGGTTCCCCTGCCCATTAGGTAGCCTAAATTTTGGCTTCAGTCAGATCAAAAGAAGCACTTCTTGGGATTGATGTGAAGTCCAGCCTTCACTAGCATCAGTAGAACTGTATAGACCTGCAGTACATGTTCATCCCACATACCAGAATAGATGACGATTTCATCCAAGTAGGCTGCACCAGAGATGAGATTAAAGTCCAGTCTCCAACAGCTATGAGGCCACAGCAAGAAACACTGAGCCAGCCACCACTGGAACAAGATTGATCTTTGATACATATTTAGGTTTAACACCTGAGTGTTTATTGATATGATCTAGCAACTCAGCACTTTACCAAAACATAAGACCTTTGAATTTGGTGAAATTTTATTAAGAATATAATTTTTTTTGCCTTTCACCTTATGCAGTATTTGTAGCACATGTCCCATAATATGGAAAAAGCTGTTCTGCATATTTTCATGGTGCATGCTGCCTGTGATTCTGCCCTAGTGTAACAAGTCAACAGTTTTTGCCTTTTGTTGGACTGATTTGTCTTGCCATGAAAGCCACAATTAAACTGGAGCACTACTGTACAACTTAAAATTTACACACGTCAATACCACCCTTCCTTTACTTTGATTCAGCTCACAATGGCATGTTCTGCACTGCATTGTCTCTTGGTCTGCTCTGAAAGTGTGAGTTATTTGTGCTCCTTAGATTTGCTTGTGTTTAATGTTCCATTTTTGCATAAACATGCTCATTTTTACACCCTTTTTACCATCAGCATTTCTTAATCTCTCCAAAGTGAGAAAATTACTCCATAGATAAGTTCTTGTAAAAGGAGTGATCACTGGGACAGTAGCCAGAAATGTGAAGCTAAAAACAGACCTTTTGAATGGTAAGTGGCTTTTGATAAGAAACCTGTGTCTCCATTTCTTGACAGGTAAAATTATCCCTGCATTCAGTTGGAGAGATACTTTTTTCCTTGATAGTTGTTTTTTTTCTTTTACTAAAATCTAATAAAACCTTTAAATATAAGTTATAGACCATAATTTCCATAACACATTCTCATACTACATTTTTTAACCTATTCACTGCTGTTTTATTTTTCCTTTTTTATTCCAGAAACAACACTAGTTGCCTTTATTCACAAATTCGCAACCATTATATACCATATGAGTTGCAAAGATAAACACTTAAACTTCTTGGTGTTCATTTTAAAACTCATACTTATTAATGTAGTAACTTTACATTTATGATTACACTGATTGAAATGCTGCTCTGGGCACTTTTTCTGTCAAGTTTTCACTTTCCAAGCTAGTGTTTTCCAAGTTTTCTAACCTTTACCTAAATTAGAACATTAGAACAATTTAGATGAGAACAGGCCATTCAGCCCAACAAAGCTTGCCAGTCGGATCCACATATTTCTTCCAAAATAACATCAAATTGACCTTTGAGTGTCTACCACAGTACAGTACTTGGTAGCTTATTCCATGTGTCTATGGTTCTCTCAATAATGTGCATGATTGGTCCAATTTGGTCACACTGGGAAGTGTTGAGGACAAAAGCACAATAACAAAGAAGTGCAAGAAAAATATACATGGTGCCAAATGCTTACAACTATGGGAATTTGCATTTTATACACGCAAAACCAACAAAAAAGCTGACCTGCATGTTCAAATGTTATAAGATATTAGGTACTTTAAAAATGCATCTATTACTCATTAACTCTTATGTAACAAGACCTTAATGGTCTCAGTAAAGTGTTAATTAATCATTGCAATGTGCCATACTAACAAAACTTCTCTTTGGAGTGATCTGAAGTGACTTAACTAAGACATATTTCTCTTGATATTTCATATTTAGTATAAGTGAATCCATCCATCGATTATCCAACCCGCTATAGCCTAACTACAGGGTCACGGGGTCTGCTGGAGCCAATCCCAGCGAACACAGGGCACAAGGCAGGAAACAAACCCCGGGCAGGACGTCAGCCCACCGCAGGGCTCGCGCACACACACACACACACACACACACACACACACACCAAGTACACACTAGGGACAAGGATTGCCAATGCACCTAACCTGCATGTCTTTGGACTGTGAGAGGAAACCGGAATGCCCAGAGGAAACCCACACAGACATGGGGAAATAATAAGTGAATCCTTCATGTTTCATTTTACCATCATATATACCATCCTGCACAGAGATGATGATTTCTAAATATTTGGACAGAGACAACTTTTTTCTAATTTTGGTTCTGTACATTACCACAATGAATTTTAAATGAAACAACACAGATGCAGTTGAAGTGCAGACTTTCAGCTTTAATTCAGTGGGTTGAACAAAAAGATTGCATAAAAATGTGAGGCAACTAAAGTATTTTTTAACACAATCCCTTCATTTCAGGGGCTCAAAAGTAATTGGACAATTGACTCAAAGGCTATTTCATGGGCAGTTGTGGGCAAGTCCATCGTTATGTCATTATCAATTAAGCAGATAAAAGGCCTGGAGTTGATTTGAGGTGTGGTGCTTGCATGTGGAAGATTTTGCTGTGAACAGACAACATGCGGTCAAAGGAGCTCTCCATGCAGGTGAAAGAAGCCATCCTTAAGCTGCGAAAACAGGAAAAACCCATCCGAGAAATTGCTAGAATATTACGAGTGGCAAAAACTACAGTTTGGTACATTCTGAGAAAGAAAGCAGGCACTGGTGAACTCCGCAATGCAAAAAGACCTGGACGTCCACGGAAGACAACAGTGGTGGATGATGTCAGAATCATTTCCATGGTGAAGAGAAACCCCTTCACAACAGCCAACCAAGTGAACAACACTCTCCACGGGGTAGGCGTGTCGATATCCAAGTCTACCATAAAGAGAAGACTGCATGAAAGTAAATACAGAGGGTGCACTGCAGGGTGCAAGCCACTCATAAGCCTCAAGAATAGAAAGGCTAGATTGGACTTTGCTAAAGAACATCTAAAAAAGCCAGCACAGTTCTGGAAAAACATTCTTTGGACAGATGAAACCAAGATCAACCTCTACCAGAATGATGGCAAGAAAAAAGTATGGAGAAGGCGTGGAACAGCTCATTATCCAAAGCATACCACATCATCTGTAAAACACGGTGGAGGCAGTGTGATGGTTTGGGCATGCATGGCTGCCAGTGGCACTGGGACACTAGTGTTTATTGATGATGTGACACAGGACAGAAGCAGCCGAATGAATTCTGAGGTGTTCAGAGACATACTGTCTGCTCAAATCCAGCTAAATGCAGTCAAATTGATTGGGTGGTGTTTCATGATACAGATGGACAATGACCCAAAACATACAGCCAAAGCAACCCAGGAGTTTATTAAAGCAAAGAAGTGGAAAATTCTGAATGGCCAAGTCAGTCACCTGATCTTAACCCAGTTGAGCATGCGTTTCACTTGTTGAAGACTAAACTTCAGACAGAAAGGCCCACAAACAAACAGCAACTGAAAGCCGCTGCAGTAAAGGCCTGGCAGAGCATTAAAAAGGAGGAAACCCAGCATCTGGTGATGTCCATGAGTTCAAGACTTCAGGCTGTCATTGTCAGCAAAGGGTTTTCAACCAAGTATTAGAAATGAACATTTTATTTCCAGTTATTTAATTTGTCCAATTACTTTTGAGCCCCTGAAATAAAGGGATTGTGTTAAAAAATACTTTAGTTGCCTCACATTTTTATGCACTTTTTGTTCAACCCACTGAATTAAAGCTGAAAGTCTGCACTTCAACTGCATCTGAGTTGTTTCATTTAAAATTCATTGAGGTAATGTACAGAACCAAACTTAGAAAAAAGTTGTCTCTGTCCAAATATTTATGGACCAACTGTATAAAAGGTATATAGACCTTTGTTAAAGTCTCATTACATAAGAGCAAATAAGTAACGGATGCATTTTTGCAGCACCTGAACTAAAGTGTTACTGTAAGATGTCCAGTGCTTTTTAGGAACTTGTGAATTACATTCTGTCCAGAACTAAAGTCATTTAAACCAATATATGTTTAAGTTAATTAGGCAATGAAAAAAATGTGAAATGTGTTTTTGTGTGTGTGTGAAAGTATTTGCCCATATGACTTTGTAGCTGCTAAAGGCTTTCTGCAGCTTGCCCAATACTTTGTTCACAAGACTGTAAGATAAGACAGATTTCATAACTGAGTATAAATAATGCTTGGAAATTCATTGCACAATAAAGCATAACCAGGGACGTTTTGCTTTTCTCGTTTAATTTCCAGCAGCTCCAAAACACAAATATAAGAGACACTACAATATGCCTTTGATGAATGGCTCTGTTCATTATGAATGTGGCATTGGATGCAGTTTCCACCCAGTCCAAGCCAATGAGCACTTGCAGTTAGTGAAAATGTGCATTCATGTCAAAACCACAAGACTACATCATAATTTTACAATAGCTTACCTCATTTTAACACATTTTAAATTGCTGTGCAGAAGAGAGTAGCCATCAGAGAATTTCTGGGAAAAGTTTTAAAAAAGACAGTCGGCTACACAGCCTTAATGTGTGCATGACATATTGCATCGGCCCACTTTCACTCCATGACTTCATGGGCATGTGTAGCATAAATAACATTGTATCCCTGCAAAACTGAAACCATATTACATTAGCAGTTTGCATAGTGGTGCATGTTTTTGTTAATGTGTTAGCCACTAAAATACTGACAGATGTGAAACTAGAGCTCTAGAATTTGAGACTCAAGTTACTAGAAGGTCTTTCTCCTCTGTGTGCTGACACACATGCACATCAAAGGTTCACCTTCTGGCCTCATCAGAGATAAGGACTACCACTCCAGTACACGAGGGGGTGCTGTCACTGACAATTTTGTTTCTTTTTCCACTCACAGCCCAGAGAAACCTCCCAGTGAGGTCTCCCAACAAACTCCACTTCATGTGGTCCAGTGACTATAAAACTTAGAGGTTCATAACAGAGGTCACCTCTTTCCAGTACAAGCAGACTACCAGACAGAGCTCCAGCCTGATGTGTGCGACCTTAAGGCTTGATTTGAAAGACAGATCCTTCTGTTTATTTTTTGGACTTAATACAGGGTGCGGCAGAAATAACTCCCACATTTCAAAGGGAGATTGAAAAAAAATGCTACGAGGTATCACCAAAAACTTTTTATTTCCCAAATGTAGATATAAAAAAGTTTTTTTACTTTAAGTTTTAAAAATTATATCATCCAAATGGTGGCCTTGACGGCTGATACACATTTGGAGCCGTTCTTGGAAGTTTTCCATCACTCTCACTAGCAAGTCGGGCAAAATTCCTTCAATTTCTTCTTGAATAGCCTCCTTTAGTTGGTCCAAGGACCGAGCACGATGTTTGAAAACCTCCTGTTGCCCTTACTCTTTGAACCCACAGCAAAATCATTTTCCGGTCTGGAACACTTTCATTAGCACGTAAATCGAACCGTGTGCGAAACACCCTCTGCGTCGCAGCTACAGATTCGCCATTTTTGAAAAAAGCCTCCACTACAAAACCTCGATGCTCACCCGACCACAGCATGGTGACGACTGAAAACTTTATTATGTACCATACCTAACAGAATGGACCGCACCCCTCTACCTGCTTTGGGGACCCCACAGTGATTTTTCGAAATGTGGGAGTTATTTCTGCTGCACCCTGTAGTTATTTAAAGGGATGACCCGTTTAGCACCCCAACATTTCTTTTTTGGAGATGTGTGTTCCCTCGGATGACAACAATGCATATGTCATGATCTTTTATCCCATAAGCTTATTTCATACCTCCCCAATTTTGTCCCAGCATAAGCAGCTCTGGGTGTTTGTTTATAAATGTGCCGTGTATGATGGATTGGCATTCCAACTATGACTTCTATGATGTGCCAGGTTAGACTCTACATGACCATTGGTACAGGAGATGGATGAATGCTACCTCATTTTGCATGTAGAATTGAGAGCTGTTTTTTTTCTTCTTCTATTTCATCCCGGCACTATTTTTTACAATTATATAATGTAGGTTTTTATATTATTCAAAAAGTGTATATCCAAAAAGTTTCCAAAATAATGTAAAGGAAATACAATGGATTATTACAGTAGTTAACTTAATTGGTATTTGTTCTGGAAAGCCATCGTTTCTTCACGTTTGTGTTTCAGGATATTAGACAATCAGCAGTTAATTTGAGCCACTGGCAGAGCCAGCTATCTAATTATACTTATTAACTATGTATTTCTGCACTTGAAACAACCTAAGAAGGTGTGTTTACCTCTCTAAAATTAAATTAGTGAAGATCTGTAAGATCACAGAGGTGATTTTATTCTGCTCAATTTTGGCCCGATGACTTGAATGCTTAAAGTTATGTCGTTTCCACTGTAAAAAGCTATGGTACGAATGGTGGATATTCGTTGATTATTCTTTATTACAGTGTTTCACGGTCAAGATAAAGAGACTAAAAACAAACACACTGCCAAAAATTAGGAATATCTGAAATATAATTTTTGAAAGACCAAATCTTTCTCTGAACAAGATATCCAGTTAAAAAGGGGTATAATTTAGCTTGTGTTCATCAGACAGCGTGGAAGAAAAACTGCTACAGCAGTTTCTATGTTTGCTACATCCATTCAATGCACAATATTAAATTTGTCCACCTTTGTTAAATATAAAAGTGACTGAAAATTATTTAATTTTCAGGCATTTTATCTTTGTAACTGCATACTGCCCTCTGGTGACAATATCTTTGAACAGGCAAAAATGAGATTATGGCCAAGTATTTTTGCCACATATGTTGGCATCAGGAAGTCTTCTAGACTAAAGCTACTGAGACGCTTACATGGAAACTTGCTTAATAAATTCTATAAGAATTTGTATAAATGCAGATACAAATAACAAAAAAATTGGATGCAACTGCTTCAATAATCCAGTTAACAATGTTATGAAATACAGATGTTCCATAATTGAACCCATTACACCTCTGAGTTAAAAAATAGCCTTATGAACAGGGGAAAAAATATAATTTATCCCAATCCGAATAACCAAATCTTATCACCAGCTTTTGGAAATCCTTTTCTTTTTTTAATGGTTGGTTTTAGTGACTAGCACGCTAATCACATTTTATCAAACTAAGTTAGAATCTGTGTAAGTACCTAAAATGACCAGTTCTTTAAACGTTATGAGAAAAGAAGCATAATCCAGTGGACATTATTGAGCCAGCTCAACGACCATTATATCACAAAGCAGGCTCTGACTTAGAACCCTCAAGAGTAATGCAAAAGAGTGAGACCAAGAAAAACACGGTGCAGAGACCTGGAAGTACAACAGGTCCAGAATTGGGATTAGTTTGGAGACAGCTTGTAGTGACAGCACAGGATTGGAACTGTTATTGATTAATAAAGTATCTATCTATCTATCTATCTATCTATCTATCTATCTATCTATCTATCTATCTATTGATGGCCTGTGCTCCAGGAGGGTTGAATGGCTAAGATGATGATGACCTTGAATAATCGCTTTTTAATAATACTTAAATCTAGATGCTAGATTTGTACCAAAACACTTAATTTTCAAAACCCTGGGACTGTTAATCAAACTATGCATGACTTAAAAACACAGATTTATTTATAATTTCAAAATAATACACTTTTTTTAAAAGTATTAATGTACAATGAATTGTATAGGGAGGCAGTCGTAATTAAATATGCTCTGTAGAAGTAAAATGACCTGAAAACCTTTTGTAATCACAGAGATCATTCATAATGGAGATGGATCTGTTTTCAAATAGCAGACATTATTGTAGGCCATATGTTCCCAAGATCTGGCTATTATAGTTTGCACTTTGTATTTTTCAGTGAAATTAACCTGCAACAAGAGCCATCTTATGGCCTTTGTGAACTTTTCTTGACCATATCTGACATCCTGTTTTGTAAGTTTGTACATTTATAATGCTGCGGTATTGGATTTTAAAGAAGTGCTCTAAGTGCTTCATCTTTAATGTGCTTTTTAAAAAATGTTTCATTTCTTTGTTACTTGTCCTTAAAACCTAGCCAGTATATGATGAAAAGATAGCAAACCAAAATTAATGTACTGTAGCCAGGAATTTAGATTTTGTTTAAAAAAAAAAAAGTTTAAGGAACTAGTATGATAAAAGCTGTGTGACAGTCACAAGTAGGACAGTTCACAATGGCCTTGGAAACCAACTTTTAGGATATAGAAGGTCACCCTTGGTCAAGAAGGATTCTGCATTCATGTGAGAAATGGAAAATACAGACTAAATCTCAATGATATCTACTTAACAATAAGAACTGTAGAACAAAACTGTGTTAGTGCTTATGTCCATTCTGCATTGGTGTTGCCTCTTATAAGACCCCTCACGTAAGTACCTACATGTTCAGGGCCAGATGCTGTACAGTTCAATATAGGTACACGATTGAGAGAAGGACACTTTGTCAGTTTTTGGTGTTTACAACTGTATTTTGCCTTTTTAGAGACTAGAGTCTGTCCTTAACAGGCTATAATGTACTGGCTTTGAGCACTCACTTTAGAATAGTAGAGATACCTGAAGGAGTGTGGTCAGGGGAATTCAGTTTGGAAGATTATATTTAAACATCATGTGTACCTGGTACCAGATCATCTTCTGCTGAAGGTCTGTGATTGACTGCAGCTATTTTATCAGACCTAAAACCGTATGCTATGGATATGTGGGAAACAAAAGCATCAGCATTGTTGGTGAATCCCAACTTAGATCCAAGTTGAAATCAATAAGCAGGAAATTGGATGGCCTGTCCCAAGAGGCGGTGCAGATGTGCCTCACATACCTAGAAGATGCCTGTGGGGTAAAGAACATAAACATCTGACTCTGAAAGAAATGCCCTTGTGCCCTGGTAGAAATTTGAGATATGTAGTCTGATAAGTACAGCAAATCCCAATTCAACACTTTCCAACAGTGATTTAGGCAGTTTCAGGGGTTTACTGTACATTCATAAGGCTGTCTGTGCAGCCAGTGGAATATTCATTTAGCAATCCATTTTCATTGCACATAAATTTCTAAATAATACACTGTTGTGTACAGGTTGTTCACTTGCAGGCTGGATACAAATGGATGTTTATAAAAACGAGTACCACTTCTTCACTGTAATTTAGGATAAATGCATTTTTCAAAAGGTAAATTATTCTTCAGCAAGCAATATTCATTTGATCCGTTACTAAGGAAAAAAGGACAAATGGGACATAAAACTTTTAAGATGTGTATAAAATCTGTAACTTTTAGAAGCAGATGGATTGAGCATCCTCATACTACTAAGAATCTTCTACTTTGTCTATATCTCAATTTCTTACATTAAGTAGGAAATGGAAGTGTTAGTTTTGAATATAAAGATACTTTTTTCTTTTCTGTGCTAATACAGCCTGTTATGCTATAAGCAAGATGTTCCTTAGAATGCTTGTGTATTTATATAAGAATTTTTTCTGTAGTAACTTACATGAATAGTTTGGTAAAAAATTTAAGTAGAAAGTATCAAGACTCAGTGGTTCTATAAGTCCAGAGTTTGTTTTTTTAGGTATTTTGATTTAACTTGGCTATGCATTATTTTTTACTGATAAGAGTTATGCAAATTTACTGGTTGAAGTGCGTGGTTACACAGGCAGACACCTTACTTATCCCTGAATGATTATGTATAATCATATGATGAGCTTATTAAAACAGATTTAACAAAACAAAAAGGATGTCAGGCCAAGAATGCTTTGCATCACTGCCAAAGTTTCAAACAACTACTGTACAAGGGAGAGCTGCCTGGAACAATAGCACAGATACAGAAAGTGTTGATCTTTATCTGCTTTACAGGAGTACAGGACAATCCAGGTTGTATGGCATTGACTACCCCACCCTACTTACTTTTGCATATGGCACTAGCTTTGGGATAATGTTTGAAAAATAAAGTTTGTTAACCCTGCTTCCCCCCTTTCATGTTTCCCCTATTCTACCACCAGGCACCAAAGTTTTTTTCCCAGCTAGCTCAATCAGGGGTGAGAAAGGATGCCTCTGATAGTGAGGCTGCACTGACAGCAATACCTTGGAGACGTCTGAAGGAACTATATACAGAAGGTAGTGGACCACAGTCCTACTTATAGATACAAGTGCATTGCAGCTGTGAAATGTATACAGTCATTCGCTGATTATGGCTGACCAAGGGGAGGCAATTCATACTTACAGCTGAAGGACATAGTAAAACAATAGGGTAATAATGTTCTAGAAATTGCCAAAGCCAGCCGCAGTAATACATTATTACTATTATTATTTTTACAGGGTCTCATATGCTTTGGAGTTCCCTTTACAGTTTGTTTTGATCAGCACTTCTCCACTTGGTACTCCACTTTGTCAAATAAGCATGAAAATGTGAAACAAACTCACTCAGAAAAATTGGAAACATATTGCATATAACACTTCCGATTGTTTAGGCAACCTAATTGCTAGCCAGTGACCACGGTTGTCACCCAGTGGTTGAGTAACATTGTTTTACAGTTTCACCTATTGTGGCCAATCTGTATATGGAAGAAGTGGAAAAGAGGGTGCTATTATCCTATCCTGGAACACCACCAAGCCATTGGTTCAGGTATGTGAAAATCAAATCTCAGGAGGTTCCACAATTCACTGACCACATCAGCTCAGTGGACAAACACATCCAGTTCACCAGGGAGGACATGAAACGTGACAGGCTAACTTTCTTAGGTTGTGAAATTTCCATCAGCAATGGGGGACATTTGAAAGTAGATCTGTACCGTAAACCAATGCATATGGATCAGTATTTAAGGTTTGACTCTTACCATCCACTAGAGCACATAGGTGTCATCAGGACTCTGCAACATAGAGCAAACACCATACCCACAGGCACAGCAGCCAGGGAAGCAGAAGAACATCATATCAAAAACTCCCTGGGTAAATGTGGTTATCCCAGCTGGACTTTTGTCAAAGCAGGGAAGACACCTAAAGAATGCTCTAAGCAATCCAGGGCAGAGGAAGGACAACCACTGCCTAAGCAAAAACCTTTGGTGATCCTTTGTGCGTCAGTAGTATCGGAGCAGCTGAGAAGCATTTTTTCAAAACACCAGGTATCGGTGGCTTTCAAACCCCAAAAAACACTACAGCAAAAAATTGGTCTACCAAGGATCAGGTGCCCTGGCACAGACAGAGTTATATAGTTTACGCAGTTAAGTGCCAAGAGGATTGCCATGAATCAAACATCGAGGAAACCAAACAACCATTGCCGAAGTAAATGGCACAATACAACAAGAGCTACCTCGTCAGGCCAGGACTCCGCTGTCTATTTACATCTACTGGACAGTGGTCACTCTTTCAGTGATGAAGTTGTGCACACGCTGGTTTGAGCGAGGAGTCAAGGAGACCATTTACGTGAAAAAGGTACAACCATCTCTGAACCGAGGAAGGGCCTAACGGTTCATCTTTCACCATCTTCCAATGCTGTGATTGCAGCCATTCCCCAACTCTCTGTGAATGGTACTCATGGCCATTGATCAATGTGGTATTGTTAAACAGCTTTCAGGGTGTCTTCTTGAAATATGCTGCTCTCCTGCTGTAATAATATATTTAAGTAATCACTTTGAACTTTTTTGATTATGCAACTCTAACTTTTGGGCTAAGGAAATTAAGTTACATACATGTTTTTTAGCTTGATATTTCTTTTTTGTTTTTGGAATCAAGTTGGTGTACTATTGTGTTATTTGTTATTGTGTATGTGAGTGTATCTTAGACTGACCTGTGTGGTATCATATGTGTTTTATTCTATTTTGTTCTTACCTTATCTTTTCATATTAAGTTATAAGTGCCCCTGATTTATCCTTAATCAGTTTAACATAAAGATCTTTGAAATAATATCATCCCACTTCAGTCCTGCCATCCAATAGATAAAACCCACAATAAACAACAATGCAATACCTAACACATACATATTTCTTTATCTGTGTGGGTATATAGGGTTTAAAATTCACTTTTGAAATTGGTGGGGAACATATTTAAATGTAGTAATATGGAGGATTTCTATGGTGGTCCCAAAGTAGAAACAACAAAAAATTAAAAGGATTTCTGCACAAAAAAACTGACATATAATAACATTAAGATGTGGCATGCACATAATACTAAATATTTCTAAATTTGTTATGAATGCAAATTGCACTGCTACTGCTTTTTTCTAAATGCAGAGTAAGAAAACAAAAAAGAAAAAAAAATGAGATAGGTTGGAGGTAGATAGACTTACTGTGACATGGGCTCGATGAAAACCCATAGCCACAGGATTCAGCAGAACTGGGATTAGAAACCACCACAATAAAACATGCAATTAATATCATATTTAAACATTGCACTAGGCAAAAGATACGATGGACAAGAAAAGCCTGTGTATACAGTTCTGTGCAAAGGTCTTAGGCACTTTAGATAGCTCACAAAAATGTTTGTCTTAGATGGTTATTTTATGTCTTCTGAATTAATATGTCAATCGAAGCACATTTTATTTTAGAATCTATGTGTTCCTTTAGCAGCAAGTGAAGTGATACAAAAATATTTAAGTGCCTTTAAAGAAAAAAACTAACATCAGTTAAAACGTGGTAAGCATACAGCTCAGAGCTTGATTAAGCAAATACAGTAGAACATGCAGGACCTATGATCAGTGGCATAATGTGTAGGTTGAAGCAAAGTTATTGCCTGAAACAGAAATGGATGTGTACAGGGAATAACAAGACTGTCATACTAAAAAGGTGCGGTTGTCATAGATGTAGCAGTTTAACCTGCATATCTTTCACCCTGGATTGTCAGGTTCTCTCCAGAGAAGGAACTTTTGCAGCAGATGGGTGTTTCCAGATGTCTGTCCAAACTCTTTTGCAGAAACACAAACAAATGGGTGAGTTTTAGAACTGGAAATGCAGTGGTCAGCCACAGAAACTGAGTAGAACAAACAAAAAATGCATCAAGCTTACTTCTCCTCAACATTAGGTTCCACTGGGATTCTGGCACACCCATCTAGAGCCTAAAGAAGTCTTACCAGAAGTGGTCTCTTCACAACTAAAATGCCATTTGTCCTATGTGGAAATAAAGTCAAACAACCCACCTACCCATGAAAACACAAGGATTGGGGTACAGAAAAATTGCACCATGTGCACTGGACTGATGAGTCAACATTTAAAATTTTGGAGAATGGTACAATAATGAAAAAAATATTGAATGTCTGCAGGCAACAGTGTAATATGGTGGAGCATCCCTGCAGGTTTGGAATGGCAATTCCACAAGTGTAGTTGGTGATTTGATCAAAATTGAATCTCCCCTCACTGCTTAGAAGTACCAGCAGATTTTCATTCATAATGCACTACAATTAGGGAGGTGTCTCATCCTTCCCAACTTCATTCAGCATCACAATGACCCAAAACCCATGGTCAAAATTATTATATAAAACTCTGCAGTGAAAAGAAGAACACATAATCCTGCAACAGATGGTATTGTCCCCATGGACCCCTCCATGTCATTGAGCCAGTCTGGGATTACTTTCAAAGAACAAAGTAAGACATCCAAAGTCTGCAGTGGGATTGTGGCAAGTTCTCCAAGAGTCTTGGAACAACCTACCACACGAGTACCTCCAGAAACTATGTGCAAATAAACCTAAGTGAAATGCTTCTGTTTTTAAGGCAAAGAGTGGTCACACCAAATATTGATTTCATTTGTTTTTTTTTTTTTGTTCTGTCTACAGCACTACAGTACCTAGGAAATTTACTGATTAATAAAACTCTTAATGGCAATATTTTTAAACCATTTCCAGCTTACAGCATTTTATCACAAATGTCTGACTTTTGCACAGTACTGCAGTATACAGTGAATATATACACTACTGGTCAAAGATTTTAGAACACCCCATTTTTCCATTTTTATTGAAATTGAAGCTTGTCAAGTCCAGTGAATAGTATGGAATAGTACAAAGGTAAGCAGTAGTTAATAAAAAAAAAAATCATAGTTATACAAAAAGGCACTTTTCATTGAATCAGTAAAGGCTTAACAAAGTATAGCTTTTCAACAGCAATGGAAGTTAATTAAGCCTTGAATGTCAAAGCAAACAATTCCTACAGGTATCCCATCTATCGTGGATTACTTACAAACCTTATGTCTGTCTAGACACAGTGTTAGAACAAACTGAATCATTGTTTGGTCAATATTGCAGTGTTAACTGCTATCATTATGGTGAGAAAAAGGCAATTAACAAAGGAGGATAGACAGACCATTATAACGCCAGCTCATCGCAAGATGAATACGAGCACCCACATACACTAGTACTAGTGTCAATTTAGCATCACCAAATCCTCTAACCTGCGTGCCTTTGGAAGGAAACTGAAGCACACAGAGCAAACCTACCAGGAAAACATAAACACCAGGCAGGGAACACCCGGGACATGACCCCCTTACTGAAAAACAGCAGTACTACTGCTGCACCACCATGACCCCATATGTTTAATACATGCTTTAATGCAGTTCATTATGAAAATGATATCAAGTATACTTCTTAGCATTCTAAACGTAATATCATGAATATAATGTGTTCTGTATGGCGATCACTGCCTGTGTGCTCCTGCGATTATCAATCAATCAATCAATCAATCAACATTTATTTATATAGCACATATTCATACAAAAAAATGTAGCTCAAAGTGCTTTACAAAATGAATAGAGAAATAGAAGACACAATAAAAGATAAACATAAGTCAACATTAATTAACATAGAATAAGAGTAAGGTCCGATGGCCAGGGTGGACAGAAAAAACAAAAAAACTCCAAAGGCTGGAGAAAAAATAAAATCTGTAGGGGTTCCAGACCAAGAGACCGCCCAGTCCCCTCTGGGCAATCTACCTAACATAAGTCAAACAGTCCTCTTTGTATTTAGGGTTTTCATGGAGGCCGCCACCACAAAGAAACCGGAAAAAGAACCATAAGAGAGAGTAGGGGTCAGTATGGATTTTGGAGCCACTGTGAATAGTTATTATGAAGAATTGAACATACAGAGTATCAGTATTAAGTTATAAAAAGGGCATGTTAAAGTAATGTGTTTTCAGCAGTGTTTTAAAGTGCTCTACTGTATTTGCCTGGCGAATTCCTATTGGCAGGCTATTCCAGATTTTAGGTGCATAACAGCAGAAGGCCGCCTCACAACTTCTTTTAAGTTTAGCTTTTGGAATTATAAGGAGACACTCATTTGAAGATCTAAGGTTACGATTTGGAATATAAGGTGTCAGACATTCCGATATATAAGATGGGGCGAGATTATTTAAGGCTTTATAAACCATAAGCAGTATTTTAAAGTCAATCCTGAATGACACAGGCAACCAGTGTAGTGACATTAAAACTGGAGAAATGTGTTCGATTTTCTTTTCCTAGTTAGGATTCTAGCAGCTGCATTCTGCACTCGTTGCAAGTGATTGATGTCTTTTTTGGGTAGTCCTGAGAGGAGTGCGTTACAGTAATCTAGTCTACTGAAAACAAAAGCGTGAATTAATTTCTCAGCATCTTTCAGTGATATAAGAGGTCTAACTTTTGCTTTGTTTCTTAAGTGAAAAAATGCTGTCCTAGTGGTCTGATAAATATGCGATTTAAAATTCAGATTACAGTCAACGGTTACCCCTAAATTTTTTACTTCCGTCTTAACTTTTAATCCTAGTGCATCAAGTTTATTTCTGATAACCTCGCTAAATCCATTATTGCCAATTACTAAAATTTCAGTTTTCTCTTTATTTAGTTTGAGAAAATTACTATTCATCCATTCAGAAATACCAGTAAGACATTGTGTTAGTGAATCGAAAGAGTCAGAGTCATCAGGTGCTATTGATAAGTACAGCTGTGTGTCATCAGCATAGCTGTGGTAACTCACGTTGTAACCGGAGATAATCTGACCTGATTAACAACTGGGTCATGGAAACCTCAGAATACAAAGCATTAAACATGCTACTTTAGTTACAATGGGGTTTGAGAAACTCTACTAAATTAAACATTGATTTTAAGATGAAGTTTATGACATTCTACTTTAATGACAAAATAAACTACAAGATTAAAGACGACATTTCATCTTTCATTTTGACATAGACCTTTTTTTTTCTTCACTCTGTCCCTATCTATTGTTTTTTTTTTTCTTCTCTGTGGCCCTAATATGCTTCCATATGACTGACTCTCAGATGGTAGGCTGCAACTCGCCTTTTAACATCGACTGACAATTTCTTTTTTATTTCAGGCACTATGTGACTTTGTGATCTTAAACTTAGGAGTAGCACACTCCAACAGTTTTATTCTGTTGCTCATGCCACTGCTTAAGCCACCAAATTGTACATTTTTCCTTAACTCCACTTCACTGAACAGGACTTCCATTTCACATTTGCTAAAATTCTTAATTTTTACACATGCTTTTGCCATCGTCTTTTAACAAAACACTGAATGGATGGGCTATTTATATTGATTTGCATATTCAGATGGTTGAAATTCTGGGAGGAATTGGGGTGGGGATGTAGGCATGTGCATTAAATTTCACTTTGATTGGGATTTATAAAGGGAAAGTGTGTAGAACTTTGCTTACACACAATTTAATGCATCTGAATGTTTTGAGTGAACAAACATTTCACGTTTTGTCAATACACCATGTTTTCGTGTGAATAGACAAGACATTATACCCGAGTCCACAGGTGTTTTAGAGATGCTCTGACCAAGTCGTCCAGCCATCACAATTTGGCCCTTGCAAAGTTGCTCAGATCCTTATGCTTGCCCATTACTCCTCCTTCCAACACATCACCTTCAAAAACTGACTGTTCACTTTCTGTCTAATATATCCGACCCCTAACAAGTGCAATAATTAGTGTTATTCATGTCACCTTGTGACGATGCGGGTTCAGCTCCACGCTCCCATGTGCTATTCGGGAGCCCATGAACTCAACACCATCGATAATGTCACCGAGTTAAGCTAGACAGTGGAGACAACATAGCAAGGGGACGGTTCGAAAAGTGCACAAGTGCTTTTATTTAAAACAGTCAACAAAACAATCAAAGTGTTCAATAAAGTGCAGTGTTTTCAAAAAAGAGTCATTAAATAAATAATCCCATAAAAGAAATATGGAGGTTAAAAAAACACAAAAAACAATCCTTTTAAAACGAGGTTAAAATGTTCCTTAGGAAGCAGACTTTAAAACCAACAACGAGCCCGGTGTCGTCTTTTAACTGGTGACTCCCCTGCTTCTCCCTGTCCAGGCTTCGCAAAAGGGGAGCCACTATACCTGCAGCTGAACTTCTCTCCATTATCGATCTGGAGTCGTCCCGATCCCTGGCTTCGGTTTCACTCCCTCCAGACCGCGACTTGGGAATTCCTCTCACGGCCAAGGCTCTCACGTGGAGGACATCACATCCCAAATCCTGACTCCCGCTGCTATCCGCGGCCCCAAGCGGAGTCACCCATCTCCTTCTTTGGTCACTCCCGCTACCTGCTTGCTCAGCGGGAGCGACAACAACTAATACACCCTGGTTGTCGTCCTAACACCCAGGTTGTCTGCTCAGCTGCCTATGAGCGCTCACTCGCTCACCCGCTTCTGCTGCACGGACCTGCTCGCTTCCTGCTACAACCTCTGTCTTCTCTTTTTCTTTCCATCTTTTTTTTTTCCCCTACCTCCAGCCGACTTGCGCTTCTTTTTATATTGCGAGGGGCCATAGCAGCAGCAGCACATTAGCCACGGGAACAATCACAGATGTGGGCAGTCCCTCACCTGTGCACTAGGTGAGAAACTCCCACACCGCAGATTGCCCCGTGGCTTGCTACGACCACTACGCCCCCTCACGAAGCCGCCTCGAGTGCAGTGATTATTTATTTAAAAAGAAACGGCCTTTGCTCAGCGAGCTGTGGACCCATAACACCATACACCTGTCAATAGTTTTAATATTGTGGCTTAGCAGTGTGTTTGTGCATTTTTATATATATATATATATATATATCTTTTATATATATAGTGTGTATATATATATATATATATATATATATATATATATATAGAGTCACAAACTCAACACAGAGTCATACAAAGGTTTGGGGCAGCCACCCATATAATTGCTTTCCTGGCTGCAAAGTTGCTCAGATAGATACAGCACTGATGCACAAAACCGAGTCCAAAACAGAAATGAGGGAATAGGGAAAAGGTGGAGGTTTTTAAAGGGGAAGACAGGAAGTGAAGTCAATGGCTCATGAAGGTCTTCAGCCATTGGTTCAAGCCCGGACGTGACATCACAGGGGCCGGAGCCATCAAGGTCTCCTTCCATAGGCTCGGTCCCAGAAGTGATGTCAAGAGGACCAGGTGGAATCTCCCGTGAATGGTCTGCAGGCAAGGGAGAAAAAGAGTCAGTGCACTCTGCCACATCCCAGTATATTACTTGAGGTTTTTGTAGTTGAAGAAGGGGCCTGAGTTGCCTCGAAAGCTTGCATATTGTAATCTTTTCAGTTAGCCAATAAAAGGTGTCATTTTGCTTAGCTCTTCTCTACATTCCTAATGGCTAACACGGTACAACACCCTAGTACTTGAGGATTTTGCAAATTTATTAAAAATAAAAAAACTGACAAATCACATGTACATAAGTATTCACGGCCTTTGCTGAATACTTTGTCGATGCACCTTTGGCAGCAATTACAGCCTCAAGTCTTTTTGAATATGATGCCACAAGTTTGGCACACCTGTCCTTGGCCATTCCTCTTTCCCTTTATCCTGACTAGTCTCCCAATTCCTGCCGCTGAAAAACATCCCCACAGCATGATGCTGCCACCACCATGCTTCACTGTAGGGATGATATTGGCCTGGTGATGAGCAGTGCCTGGTTTCCTCCTAATGTGACGCCTGGCATTCACACCAAAGAGTTCAATCTTTGTCTCATCAGACCACAGAATTTTGTTTCTCATGGTCTGAGAGTCCTTCAGGTGCCTTTTGGCAAACTCCAGGTCCATGTGCCTTTTACTAAGGAGTGGCTTCCGTCTGGCCACTCTACCATACAGGCCTGATTGGTGGATTGCTGCAGAGAAGGTTGTCCTTCTGGAAGGGTCTCCTCTCTCCACAGAGGACCTCTGGAGCTCTGACAAAGTGACCATCGGGTTCTTTGTCGCCTCCCTGACTAAGGCCCTTCTCCCCCGATCGCTCAGTTTAGATGGCTGGCCAGCTCTAGGAAGAGTCCTGGGGCCTCATGTATAAACGGTGTGTACGCACAGAAATATTGCGTAAGAACTTTTCCACGT
Source organism: Polypterus senegalus (assembly GCF_016835505.1). NCBI lineage: Eukaryota > Metazoa > Chordata > Cladistia > Polypteriformes > Polypteridae > Polypterus > Polypterus senegalus. Next base: position 125,896,061 of record NC_053156.1, read on the forward strand.
TCAAATCGCGATGTATAAAACCTACACTTGGCGTAAACCCACGCACTTTTCCACGGTACGTCATACCTTGTCGTATGCAAGTTCTCCGCTCAGTTTTGCAGACTGGTGGCACCCAGCATCAAAGCAGTGCTACTGTTCCTGTGTGGTTACAGCTTTATTTTCCTGACTCGGCTTTATAAATACACTGAAACTAACCGCATATTACTTATTATTGTAACACATCTGATTGTAATTAACTTGTAACAATATAATGGTCCAGGGAATAGCCATAGTATTCCAAATACCATAACTGCTTTAGCGTTGTTACTCTCACTTCTTCTTCTTCTTCTTCTTTCAGCTCCTCCTGTTTGGAGTTGCCACAGCGGATCATCTTTTTTCATATTACTCTCACTGCACCACTCGGAGTATTTATATCACTGTATCTGAGTGTGAATCACAGCAGCAGCTGATCGGAAAGAGAATTATCGATATACAGCTTCAAGGACACGCTGTCTTAGCCACTGCAAAACGTTTCAAAGCCTTTCCTGTATGGACCTCGCGGTTCAGAAACAGTTTCATCCCAAGAACTTTAAACGCACTCAATCAATTGCTCCTTGTAGAACTGTTTGTACTTATAAGTACAATCACCCCACTGTAAACTTGCACTACAGTTATAATATCGCACAGCCTGAGCCACTTTATAAAGCGCGTATTTACATATGATGACGATATCATTTTTAAGGTGAAATGCAGCAAAAAATATGTTTATTAAATTATACAGATAAAACTTTAACTTCATTTAAATAATCTATATTCTTCACTGGGAGTGTCGTGAAGGATAGAATAATTAAACGTGTACTACGAAGATATTTTAATGTTCCTTAAACGTTTTGAAGAATCGGCGCTAAGCTTACAGATGGCTTAATTTCTATTACAGAGCTGATTGTGTGGCGATCGGTTACTTGGGGAAAGAAAAGCAAGGACTGCAATAGCGGCTATGCCAATATATATTGAATATAAAACAGAAAGAGAAAATAACAACACAGCAAAAAACGCAGTGACAAATTTCGGCAAAAGTTAAATGCTTGTGTCATGAGCATGAGGCGGCTATGCAGTGTCCGCAACGGACGTGGCCATCCACCGTGCATAAGATACCATATTGACATTGGCGGGTGAAGGAGCCACCGATTCTTCCTCTGCCCAGTGCCACCACAAGCCTAGAGCCGCCCCTGAGTACTGCTGCAATAAATTATTTCATTGAAGTTGTGAAATGAAGCCACTCGACACACGTATAAAAGGTTTGGGGCAGCCACCCATATAATATTCCTAGCTGTAAAGGAGTCTTTTAAGTTCAAGCAATGATGTTGTCAGTACGGAGTCCAAAACAGAACTGATCAAGGTTTGAAAAGATGGCGGTTTTAAATGGTCAAACAGGAAGTGACATATGTTAACAGGAAGTGATGTGGGTTGACCGGAAGTGATGTCTCTCTGACATCAGTCTGGGAGCCGGACCGAAGTGACAATCTTCTGGGCGGAACTGGAAGTGATGTTTTCCTGAACGCGGAACTGGAAGTGACGTTTTCCTGGCGCGGAACTGGAAGTAACGTTCTTCTGGGCGCCGGAACTGGAAGTGATGTTCCTGATTCAGATAGGCTTTCCTGCGGCTGGTCTGCAGAGATAGCAAGAGAAGGTTTATTGCACCCCACCCTCCCCTGGCCTGGCGTGGAATTACCATTACTTGGTCCACACAACGTCCTCCTATTCACACGTGTGTGACATGGCCCCCCCCTCAGCCCAGACCCGTTGGGTCGGGCGTACCGGTCCGAGACATCGTGGCCTCTGGAAAGGGCATCGGCATTGGCTTGCAGAACACCCCGGCGATAAACGACCGAATACTTATACAGCTGTAGATCTAAAAACCACCTCGTGACCCGCGGATTGGACTCGCTGTGCAAGGCCATCCACTGTAAGGGTGCATGGTCCGTCACAAGAGTGAATTCACCTCCAAAGAGGTAGTATCTCAGCTGAGTAATCGCCCATTTAATAGCCAAAGCCTCCCGCTCCACTGCCGCATACCTAGTTTCCTGATCCAACAGTTTCCGGCTCAGGTACATAATGGGGTGTTCAACTCCATCGACGCTCTGGCTCAGCACGGCTCCAAGACCTGTGTCCGAAGCGTCTGTCTGGAGAATAAAAGGTAAAGAAAAATCTGGTGCCTTTAATATAGGAGCTGACGTAAGGGCCAGTTTCAAGTCACTGAATGCAGCCTCTGATATCTCATCCCATACCACATGATTAGGTCGACCCTTCTTTGTGAGGTTTGTCAAGGGCGTAGCTCTCTCGGAAAACCAGGGTACAAACCGGCGATAGTAACCCGCTAAACCGAGAAACGCTTGAATTTGCCTCTTGGTTATCGGACGGGGCCAATTTGCAATGGCATCTATTTTAGAACACTGTGGTCTCACCATACCCCGGCCCACTAGATAGCCTAAATATTTGGCCACCAACCCAAAATAACATTTTTCGGGTTGATACGAAGTCCAGCTTCTGCTAGTGTCCGCAATACAGCTTCAACCTGCAGTATGTGTTCCTCCCAGGTGTTGGAATAGATGACAACGTCATCCAAGTAGGCAGCACTATATGAATTATGAGGACGGAGCACTTTATCCACCAGACGTTGGAAGGTCGCAGGTGTGTGGTAATGCGCGGGTCGCGTCTTACCAAATTTAAGTATGTAGCAGCATTTATATTCGCTATAAGAAAGTGCACTTACCGTTGGTGTGTTCAGGGCGCTGTCGCGGGAATGCGGGGCCGTCTAGCGGGTGAGCGCTGTGAGGCGCGGGTGTTGGACACGTGGGGCCGGTATAATGTCCAGTACGGGCTCCGCCGCATGTGTTCATTTTTACACTCCGGTGTCCTCGCAGCCTGCCTAGTGCAGGCGGTTTAAAGTGCGGCACACCTAAAAGAGAAAGCCGGCATTGGTTTGAATCAGAGATGGGGATCCCATAATGTCAAAAATGGTTTACTTACTGGTGAGTCAGCAACAGACGTGCTTGAGCTCAGCATAGCTGTTGGCTGTACCGGAGGGCTTATACGCGTGCGCGACCCGCAGGAGTTTGGTTTTAAATACATAGTTGCTCGGGCGTGTCGCGCGTGTGGCGTGAATGCGCTACCGTCTACCGGGATAGGTGCATGAGGTAGACATGTTGGCAGATTGGCTGGACAATCTTGCCGGTGATATTTAAAGAGTTACCGGCCAACAGGGGTCGTCAGTGGACCTAAGAGCGAGGTAGGAATAAGCACTGCTGAGCTATTTGTAGGAGCAGTTGTAATTTTGGCGGCTTTTGCATATATTCTTTTGTATATATTCTTTTTGTATATAGAGTTATATATCTCCTAGTGATTATTTTTGGTGGAGGTATATATACTTATTTGGTGCTGGGATAGTTTTTGATTTTGGGTTTGGTGCAATTGTTTTATTTTTGTATATACACACACTTGTTTTTGTGCATATTTCTTTCCTGCTGGAGGAACGTCTTGAACCAGGGATAAAAGAAGACAACCTTCATTATTGGAGCGTGTGTGTGTAGTTTTTGTAGGAGTGCACTGTTTTTTGTAAATACACCATATTTTTCCTTTTTGTTTGTTTTTATTTCTTTTTGAAGAGTCAGGGTTGAAGGACTGTGTCTCAAAGCCAACCCGACACTACTACATTTTTTTGTGTACAGCACTCTTGTAAATAAATTTGCACCATTCACTCTTCATTTATTGTCTGTGTCTCATCTCTCCATTTGATCCCGTTCGGTTCATGAACTATCAGATGTCCAGAGTGTAGGCTGGGGCCACTTCCCACTACACAGGATATCACAAGGTGCCCCATGTAATCCAAATGGGAGGACACGATATTGCCAGTGACCACTAGGGGTGCTGAACGCTGTCTTTTCCTTAGCGGAGTCCGTTAAGGGAACCTGCCAGTACCCTTTAGTCATATCTAAAGTAGTCAAAAATTTGGCATGTCCTAGCCGCTCGAGGAGGTCATCCACTCGCAGCATCGGATAGGCGTCAAATTGGGAGACTTGGTTAAGCCGACAGAAGTCATTGCAAAACCTCCAACTTCCATCGGGCTTACCGACCATAACGATAGGACTGGACCAGGGACTATAACTTTCCTCAAACACACCTAGCTCCAGCATTCGTCTGATCTCCAACTCCACTTCAGCCTTTTTTGCCTCGGGAATTCTGTATGGGCGTTCTCGGACTATAACCCCAGGTTTCGTCACAATGTCATGCGCAATCAGGGAGGTCCGACCTGGTTTTTCACTAACTACCTCAGGGACAGACAGGATAACTGCTTCGAGCTCCTGACGTTGTTGGCGAGTCAAATTATTTCCGAAATTAAGGTGTAATTGATGAGCAAGGAGAGAGCGGAGCTGTCCGGATGAGGGTTCAGAATCCCTGTCCTTCCACGGTTTCAGCAGATTGACATGATAAATCCGCTCGCTGGGTCGACGATTTGGTTGTTTCACCAAATAGTCGACCAGCCCCTTCTTCTCCTTAATTTCATAGGGGCCCTGCCAATGAGCCAGTAATTTGGAATGAGAGGTAGGAACCAAAACCATGACACGGTCTCCCGGGTGGAACTGCTGCAGAGACGTACCCCGGTTATAGCATCGGGCCTGAGCTGCTTGCGCCTTTTCCATATGTGTTTTTAATATGGGTCTAATTTTTTCAAATCTATCGCGTAACTGTGCGATATACTCTAATATATGTGTTGATGGGATGGCCTCTTCCTCCCATCCTTCTTTTAAAACGTCTAATATGCCCCGGAGCTGTCGTCCATACAGCAATTCAAATGGTGAGAACCCCGTGGAGGCTTGTGGAACTTCCCGATATGCAAAAAGGACGAGGGGGAGGAGCTGATCCCAGTTCCTTCCATCCTCATTGACTACTTTACGCAACATCTGTTTGAGAGTCTGATTAAACCTCTCTACAAGACCATCGGTTTGAGGATGATATACCGCGGTCTTTAAGTGTTTTATTTGAAGTAGCTTGGCAGTCTCCCTGAACGTCTGCGAGGTAAAAGGAGTCCCTTGATCCGTCAGGATTTCTTTAAGGATCCCAACACGCGCAAATACCCCCACTAATTCCCATGCGATAGCTTTTGAAGTAGCTGAGCGCAGCAGAACAGCCTCTGGAAACCGGGTAGCATAATCTACCAGGACCATTATATATTTATGACCTCTAGCGCACTTCCGCCACACTGTATAGTATATCTATACTAATAAAAGGCAAAGCCCTCACTCACTCACTCACTCACTCACTCACTGACTCATCACTAATTCTCCAACTTCCCATGTAGGTAGAAGGCTGAAATTTGGCAGGCTCATTCCTTACAGCTTACTTACAAAAGTTGGGCAGGTTTCATTTCGAAATTCTACGCCTAATGGTCATAACTGGAAGGTATTTTTCTCCATTAACTGTAATAGAGTTGAGCTGGAAAGACGTGGGGCGGAGTTTCGTGTGACATCATCATGCCTCCCACGTAATCACGTGAACTGACTGTCAACGCAGTGCGTAGAAAACCAGGAAGACCTCCAAAAAGCGCTTAAGAAAACATGCATTATATAATTGAGAAGGCAGCGAAACAATAAGAAGCGAGCGAGTGACATATACTACCATATTCATGAGTGCTGCTACCTCGGAAAGAAAGCAAGGTGTAAACCTAAACTTTAAATTAAGTTCATAGACAGGCTACCGCTGCCGTTTCACATGCCCACAGGTAATGCGGGATACAAGTTTAATGAGAGGATGCAGGATATAAACGAGAGTTTTGATCACTTTGTAACTAAGTTAAAATTGTAGGTGAAGGGCTGTGCTTATGCAAATTCCTCGGAAAGAAAGTAAGGTGTAAACCTAAACTTTAAATTAAGTTCATAGACAGGCTACCGCTGGCATTTCACATGCCCACAGGTAATGCGGGATACAAGTTTAATGAGAGGACGCAGGATATAAACAAGAGTTTTGATCACTTTGTAACTAAGTTAAAATTGTAGGTGAAGGGGTGTGCTTATGCAAATTCCGAGACTTTGTTTGTGGGGGATTGACAGTTAAGGCGGGTTGGGGAGTCACGTCATCATCTCCCCTCCCATTCATCTCATTTCGCTCTGAGCTGAGCTCATGCTACGCCGTCTTCCGAAGCAACTTCGTCAGACTGCCACCAAATACTCACAGAAAAATCCACAAGTTAATACACACGCTGTCTCTAGAGTTTCTACACACTGAATCCTTCAGGCACTACTTACAAAAGGTCACATTGACAATCATGTTACGTTATTTTTAAACTCTTTCCTTTTCTTAGCACAAGCACAGCTGAGAAGCTTCGATGCATGTGCTCCATAACGCATTAAAAAATAATGCATTTAATCACACTTTGCATTACAAGCAAAGGGGAGCTTTTGTCAATGCATGATTTCCTGGTACACCGATTACATTGATCAGCGCATCCCGATTCATTTTACCCTCGCACCACCTTAGTTTGAGAAGAAGTATGGAAAAATATGGGGTTAACACAGAAAAACAGATCACCAATTCAAGCTTTATGAATAATCGATTCGCCATCAATAATTGTTTTGGTAAAGCCATCCTCCTTCCATTTTATAATTTTTCCGCCACTAGCCATGATTAAATGAACGGTAAAAAAGTAAGAGCAAAGCGAGGGTGACTTATTTAGGCAGGCATATATATGACAGCAACACTCATGACAATGTCAATCATGTTACGTTATTATTAAAATGTTTCCTTTTCTTTTCATTACTTCTTTAACACACTACTTCTCCTGCAGTAGCTGGTATTTTGCTATATATATAATATATGAATGACCTCCAAAGAGCGCTGAGACTTTTGATATCATGAACGTGTCTGCAAAACTGGGGTCTCCTGCCCAGCAAAAGTCAAGCAGCCAGCGCGTGCATAGCTGTGCCGCCTTTGAGACGCTGACTGCGCTTCTGCCTTAAGTCAAAGTGAACACTTTTAATTTTTTTCTTCCTCCCCTGCGCTATAGCCCAGACAAGTGCAAACACGGGACCCCTTTTCTACACCACGGCAAAATAATATTAAGGCAATTCACACTTTCTTTTGCACGTATACGATTATGAGGTCCTCAGCTCGGATTATGAAGACACGCACAGGAGTGGAGGACTGACAGTGCCATCACAGCCGATTAATGGCGGGACGTCTCACCAGTCTACACAAGACCCACCGCGACTGTCCCCAAAAGGTGATCATAACGTCAGCGAACACATCTCTCTATACTATATAAAAGAAAAAGGCAACTTTCCTTTCTTTACACCTTTTTTCCTTTTATCCCAAACCAAAGCCTTTCTCTCTAAACACTGCAGAGGACACAAAACTAATTTTCTTTAAATGCCAGTAAGGCACATTACCAGAGGCACAAATTTGAACGTTCACATAGAAAATGTAATTTCAATGTACCTGTACTTCTTAACACGTTAATGTTTTACTGTTTAATAACTTATAGACTATAATTTATTATTTTTCCCTTGCACTCAGTGACCAAACCTATACACACACATATAGACACATACAAACATACACACAAGTATATGTATGTGTATATATACACACACACACACACACACACACACACACATACATACATACATACATACATACACACATATATATAATTTGTGTGTGTGTATGTATGTATGTGTGTGTATATATGATGTAGATAGGTATGTATGTATATTTATATATATATGTGTGTATATGTAGATATGTATATAGATATGTAGATATGAAGATATGTATGTGTATATATGTATATATGTATGTATGTATGTATGTATGTATGTATGTATGTATGTGTGTGTGTGTGTGTGTGTGTGTGTGTGTGTGTGTGTGTGTGTGTGTGTGTGTGTGTGTGTATATATATGACAGCAGCAATCCAAGCTGTGAGAAAACAGTAAAAAGGAGGCGTGTCAGACGTCGTGGTACATTTTCTGATGCAGCTGCCGAAAACAACTTCGTGACGCTGCTGCCAAATACACAAAACAATTACTTTGACAATCATGTTACATTATTTTTAAAATGTTTCCTTTTCTTTTTCATAACTTCTTTAACACATGACATCGCTGTGAAGCGCGGGTATTTTGCTATATATATATATCACAGCGACACTCATAACAGTGACAAAACAATTACATTGACAATCATGTTACGTTATTTTTAAAATGTTTCCTTTTCTTTCTCTTTCCTTCTTTAACACACTACTTCTCCGCTACCAAGCGCGGGTATATATATATATAGATAGATAGAGATATATATATATAGATAGATATGAGAACAACATATATATATATATATAGATACATAGATATATATATATATATATAGATAGATATGAGAACAACACTCATATCAATGACAAAACAATTACATTAACAACCATGTTACGTTATTTTTAAAATTTTTCCTTTTCTTTTCGTACCTTCTTTAACACTCTACTTCTCCGCTCTGGCTGGTATTCTGCTAGTGTATATATATATATATATGTATGTATGTATGTATATATATATGTGTATGTATATATATATATATATATATGTATATATGTATGTATATCTATATATTACTATATGTAAATAGTAATAAGAACACAAGAGAAGGAAAAACATTTGGGAATCCAGCCCGTATATTGTCAGACAAGCACTCAACTTTCAAGCGAGTTATCATAAAAGACTGAGTCCCATTAGACTAACTAGGAAAGAGAGACATGGACTTTTATAGTTGCTAGGCAAGAGTGGCAGAAGTGAGGTCAGTAGGAGGGCATGGTCTGGACAAGAGGACGGACATTGGTGTTGGTTTAAGAGGGTTTCCCTTCTGTGATCTGTAGAAAAGGAAAAAGAGAGGTTAGTGAACCTTATAAAACACTTCAGCTAACATCTTACCCTCAGTTAAGCCCTTTAACAGCCTCCAATGCGCATGTAACTATATATATATATATATATATACAGTATGTATATATATATATATATATATATATATATATACTAGCAGAATACCGGCTTGCGAGAAGTAGTGTGTTAAAGAAGTTATGAAAAGAAAAGGAAAATTTTAAAAATAACGTAACTTGATTGTTAACGTAATTGTTTTGACATTGATATGAGTGTTGTTGTCATATCTATCTATATATATATATCTATATATATATATATATATCTATATCTATATATCTATATATATCTATATATCTATATAGTAGAATACCAAGGCTTCAGCGAGAAGTAGTGTGTTAAAGAAGTTATGAAAAGAAAAGCAAACATTTTAAAAATAACGTAAGATGATTGTTAATGTAATTGTTTTGTCATTGATATGAGTGTTGTTGTCATATCTATCTATTTATATATATATATATATATATATATATAGCAAAATACCTGATTGGCAGTGGAGAAGTAAAAAGAAAAGGAAACATTTTAATAATAACGTAACATGATTGACAATGTAATTGTTTTGTAATTGTCATGAGTGTTGCTGGCATATATATATATATATATATACACACACAGACACATATATAAACATATATATACATATAAACATATATATACACATACTGTATATATACACACACATATATACTGTACATACTGTATATACAACATATACATATCTACATATATACTGTATATACACATATATATACAAATCTACATATATATATATTAGGGGTGGGACTCGATTAAAAAAATTAATCCAATTAATTAGAGGCTGTGTAAGAATTAATCTTGATTAATCGCAAATGTTTTTTTTTTTATTTAAAACGGTTTTAGTGGGCTTACAGAATCAAATAATAGACATGGACATGAATATTGTAAACTGAAGCTGTTTTAATTTCTGAAAAAAAGCTTTTAAACTGCATTTGAATTCAAAACAGAAACAAAAATATCATCCCTGGTTAAAATTGGGCAGACTTAAAAATAAAGTGGTAGTTTAAGTACTTTAAGTACATTTTCAGAATAGTATTGTCTTTAAATAATAATAACCAAAATTTCACCATAAAGTGCAGTTTTTCTTCTTAAAAAAATAAGTCAGAAACATAAAAGGTAATTTGACCAGCTTACTCTTTAAACTCTGAGTAACATTAGCCAAAATTATTTTGTACATTAGGCTAAAACAGTGTGATCATTGAACATTTTGTAATTAGATGTATTTAGAATTACTAACGGTCACGGAAGTCCAATGATCCCCAGTAAGAGCCACAAAGTCCGCTTTCTGTAATGCATCTAATTTTGCTTGCTTTTCAGTGTGCACAAAACCATGCTTTTATCAAGGCTTCGCTCGGTAGTCGAAATGATCAGTCGTAGGAACGCGCTTTATTCCGACTCTAACATTTTTGTAGCTGTGATGTGTGCATCAGTGTAATGGATGTACCAGGAAATCATGCATTGACAAAAGTTCCCGCTTGCTTGGAATTGAAAGTGTGATTAAATGCGTTATTTTTAACGCGTTATGGAGTACATGCATCGAAGCTTCTCAGCTGTGCTTGTGCTAAGAAAGGGAAAATTTTAAAAATAACGTAACATGATTCTGCGTTAACCTAATATTTTTTCATACGTCCCAAACCAAGGAGATGCGAAGGTAAAATGAATCGGGTAGCACGCGTACATAGTCAGTACATCCCCTCTCGGGAATCGAACCTCGGCGTTAGAGGCAAAGACTCTACAATTGCGCCACAGCGTGTGGCTTGTCTATGCTAAAGTATGTATTGTAGATCGGGTATATATATACATTTATATATATACCCGTATCGCAGTGGAGAAGTAGAAGTTATGAAAAAGAAAAGGGAACATTTTAAAAATAACGTAACATGATTGTCAATATACAGTAATTGTTTTGTGAGTGTTATTGAATGTTGCTGTCATCAAGGATTTGATTATCATTATTTCTTTCAATCAGGCTCGTATTTGTAGGATGTGTTCAAGTTACATTCCGTGTTTGTCAATCGCTGTAAAGATAAGAGGTTTCATTCATCGATTAGTTCCTTACTGCATCAATAAACAGCTCGTCTTCCTTTTATCTGTGATGTGACAAACTGCATGCACGGGTTTTTTTTTACACTGTCTTCCTTTAGCAGGACATTCACTTTTTCCACCGTGTGCTTTGTTTCCGCAGTAGCTGCACTTATGAATATGATTGTATGTATAAGACGCTTCATATTTTTTTGCTGCCTTCTCAATTGTGTAATTCGGTTTTGTTCAGCACTCTTTGGAACTGTTGCTTTTGTCTGTGCACTGCGTCAGTTCACGTGAGCCGCTTGGTGTTCTTGCATCGAAGGTTCCCAGCTGTACTGGTGCCATCTCGTAATGTCAGCTAAGACCCGCACTTAAAACTTTCTCTCGCAGTTTCAATGAGTTTGTGCCAAACACCACCCTGACCATCTCATCTTCCTCTGCATAAGCACAGTCCTTCACACGTGAATATTTACCGGCAGTGTTTGTATTGGATTGCCGCTGATGGACGGCCTTATATGGGCAGGCACTAAATTACAAACGCTAGTGGCAGCCTGTCTATGAACTTAATTTAATATAAACTTACGGTTCACGTGCTTTGTTTCCGCAGTAGCTGTACTTATGAATATGCTTGTATGCATCATTTGCTTCATAATGTTTTTCTGCCTTCTCAATTGTGAAATGGCGTTTTGTGCTCATCGCTGGAGTTCTTCCTTGTTCTCTACGTACTTACGTGATGATGTCACACGAAACTCTGCCCCCCGCGGCCATCTCCAACTCAAGACTCCATTACATTATATGGGCAAAAATAGCTTCCAGTTATGACCCTTATGCGTAGAATTTCGAAATGAAACCTGCCCAACTTTTGTAAGTAAGCTGTAAGGAATAAGCCTGCCAAATTTCAGCCTTCTACCTACACGGGAAGTTGGAGAATTAGTGATGAGTCAGTGAGTGAGTGAGTCAGTGAGTGAGTGAGTGAGTGAGTGAGTGAGTGAGTGAGTGAGTGAGGGCTTTGCCTTTTATTAGTATAGATATATACACACAGCACACACACACACACACACACACACACATATATATATATATATATATATATATATATATATATATATATATTATATATATACACATATATACTATATATATACTAGGGGGCTTTGCCCCCTGCTCACTTCGCTTGCCAACCCCGTGTTTGGTTTTCCGGATACACACTTTTAAGATTTTTTTTCTTTGAATTGTTGCTATTTAATTAGTTTCACTTTTATTTCAGAACTTCTGTAAAAACAATATTTGGAATCTTTCTTGATACTGTAGCGACAGACATAATAAAGTGTCACAAAAGTTCTATTTGAACAATTGCCGACTGCGTAACCCCAAAAACAACTTTCTAGCACCCTCTCCAACCTCTCCTCCCAGGGGTCTTGCCTCCCCCTTACCGCATCAATCAGCACCCTGCTATCAGTCTTCCGTGCTGCACTGTGCCCTCCCTTGATTGGACCTAACAGTCACTTAAAACAAAAAAGGCTTCAGCTTGGCTGGGACGCTACAATACTTTCGACTGCTACTGCTTTCATATTCTGTACCTTTCTCTGCATGTGTATCGCACCTTGGGTCTCTGTTCTCTGCGCTGCTCTTTCTTCTTTGCTGAGAGCAGAGAATATGTGTGTGCCAAGTGACTTTACATGGCTGAATGTTTTGCTGGCTGTCCGTGGTCTTATTTGGTAAGAAGGGCGTGTCTTGCAAGACTGTTATGTTCCAAGTCCCCGCGAGACTGCCCTGGGACAATCTCTTGGCACCAAGTCTCATGTTTACAGTCCCCGCGAGACACTCCGTGGCCAGTCTTTTTTGTCTCGCGGGTCTTTAAAATGTCTTTCGAGCTTGAGAGAAGATAAAGTATCGTCGCCTTGCTTTTCCATTCCAGGATTTTTTTTTATATATAGAGAAATATATAGTCATGCATGCGCATCATGCTCAATTATAATGGATATTATTCTGGCATTTGTGCCTTGAAATGGACTGGTATCTCATATATATTAAATGATAGATGATGAGTTAACAAAAATCATTTAAACTAGACATGCAATAAAACACAAAAATATGAAGACCCATTTATGTTGGTATGACTGAACTTCTAAAATGTTTTTTAAAATGAACATATATGTAGCAGTAATAAAAATAACATTAGGCCCTCTCATGGCAAATTTAGCCCACTATTATTCTGAAATCCTGGCACAGCTATTGTTTTTGTTCTACTTTGATTAGAAAGACTGTATGTATGATCTTGTCAGGGTAGTCCGAAATTCACACTACAACAGAGTATCCAACCTGCATCCATGTGTGGGTTGAAGCATAAAAAAACAAGCACCCATCCAGTCAATCTAAAAAAAACTCAAGAGTCTTAGTAACTGCAAAGTCTGTGATACTGTCACTTTTGGGTTAAAAAATGACAATATCTATATAACAAAACCAAAAAAATCTTGAAATCTTCACTTGTAGAAATAGCTATTAAACTACAAGTAGCACAATTGTCCTGTTTGAGATTTTATGTCTTGGCTATTTATGTATGTATCAGAAGGCTTTGTGCCATTTCAGCATGTTTTACATTTATGTTTGAACTGTCAAATTATTTTGAGACAGTGCTTGTATATATTGATAAAATCTGAAACAAAATATCATCAGCATTTTTATATCAGTCACTTCACCTCTGATGCACTTTTCTTGGTGAGAGTAGTGATACTGACATGACAAGCTGAACAACCCAAACCGCCCTATCCTCATCAATAGTACCCAGCCTCTCCTCAGGAATCATAGACATACCCAGGCCATACAGTAAACAAATCAGTTTTTAAATAAGCGGCAGCATGGTGTAGCATTGATAGTGTGGCTACCTCACAATAACAAGACCAAGGTATTTGTCCTTGGTTTTCCTTGTGTGGAGTTTGCATGTTCTTCCTGTGTCTAACGTAAATTTCCTCCAGGTGCTCCTTTTATCTCCCAAAGACTTGTAGATTAGCTGAACTGACATTGCTAAATTGGCGTGTGTATTTTAACCCTGTGTCCTGTCCATGTGTATGTTCTTGCATTGCACCTGATGATTGCTGGGGGAGGCTCTGGATAAGTTAAGTAAACCCATGGATGGCTGTCTGTCTGGGAGCTTTGTTACTGTTGCTAGAAATCTCCTGAAACAAAGAAGTTTATCAGTGTTTCTGCTGGTTTGCAAATACAGCATATTTAAAGATGAAATGTCTTTTTCAGTTGGTTAGCCTAAGCCTAACCTTCTCTGTTTTAATTCTGCTAAATTAATAAGCTATGTTCTGATATATTTCAGGTAGAAAAAGAAGAAGTTTCAAATTAAGTTCGTTTTAGTCACTATTCTGAGTGGTTATTTGCTGACTGTTGATTCGCACATGCACTTTCTCTGTACACTTTACATATCACAATATATACCCTATAAACATATATGTTTTATACGTACTGCTATGATAAAAATAATAATTTAAAAATCGGGCGAAAGTCTGCTTTTTCCCAGTATATTTGTATGTATGGTTTGTCACAATGTATTATTATTATTATTATTACGCTAATCAGTTATTAAGAGAAGGGCATACAAGAGTGAAGATTTAATACCCAAGCCTGATCAATATTTTCTGCCATAGTCACACATACAGCTTTTCTAAGTAATGCTCTACATGATCACAGATTCTAATTAATTCTTTATTTGAAACCCCTTTCGTACTACCCCTACGTGAATTTTCATAATTTAAGCAAATAATGCTGGGTGTTTTCTTTCATATCACTACTGAAAACGGCGAACGCTTCCGAACCCATCCTTGACTTTCAATGTCAACACCTACCTACATAAAATGTTAGCGTCTCTGTTCTAAGTATCTTCCCTCATGGGTGAATGATGTTCAGAAAATAGATGTGTCGGCTTACAGTAGAGTAAATGCCGCTACGGAGAAGTGGGAGCGCCGCGCCACGTGAGGGCAGTAGACGCTTACATTTTTCGCGGTTCTTGTGTGCCGCTCGAGGCGCATTTACCGACCTGAAGCTGAGAGAAGCGCGGGGGCGCCAGGGTCGACGTGCCTCAGGCAATCACGAATGGCGTTGCGTTGGAACTGCTGGAGGCGTGGAAGCTGAGCTGGGTTCCTTTTCGAAGTGACATCTGGTAAAAGGCAGCGTAAGAAAGCAGGTACTGTATAATACCCCAGGTAATAAAGTCAGGAAAATACTACCGTGGACAATATGATCAACCTACTGTACTGTAGATTATTCTTGTCCTCCCATTCATTTCTTGATAATCTATTGGATAAAAACACGATTGGGCGACGTACAGTAGTCACATTATTAACTTTTTTTTTTAACGTTGATTAGCTTTTGATTATTGCACAATTTTGATTATTAAAGTAAATAAAACGTGTTATTTGACAAGTGATTAATTGGTTATTTTAACCAAAGTGGTCTTAAAACTGATATTTGAAACGTTTGAAACTGATATAGTTGTATTATTATTACAGATACTGTATGCTTTAGAGCAAACTGCTGCTGTACATAGTCAAATGTGTATTAGTGTGGTTCATTTTTATAGTGACATGGAAATGTAAATCTCCAATTTGCTTTACAGAAATCCAGTAAAGAACCCCTGCAACCCCCAGTAGGAACAGCTCAGTACTTAGTACCTTTGCCTCATATATCCTGGTTCATTTTCCTGCTCGTTGAATGACTGCTAATTCTCACTGTGGCTGAATGATTTTACAGGGTAATATATTTTTTCTCCCACATCCTAAAAGCACATTGTATTAAGTTAATTGAGCCACTGATGTTATAGCGTATCATACAAGGGTGATTCCTTCCTCACAACTGATGCTTCATGGGTAGACCCCAGGTTTCTAAAATTGAAGAAGAAGATTAAGAATATGAAACATCAGTAATAACTTATCCATCCAAACATTTGTCTTTGGGATGTGTAAGGGAAACAGAGTAATCAGAGAAAATACTACATATACTGTGTCAGGGCCCTGGCCAGAACACCAATGTAATGGAAAGACCGGGGAATGAACTTCCACAGGGCATTATCTCCCCCAGAGTGCTAGGTGTCAGACCCCCTAGACTGCAGCATTTCCTCGGACTCCCACAGGATAATATGGGAGTTGGAGTTTGGCACAGCCCTGTTCGGTTCTGTGGGCGCTGCAGAAACTGCTGAATCCTTTATTGCAGCACTTCCACCACATCTGGAAGTGCTGCCAGAGGCAGATTATGGGACACCTGGAGCACTTACAGGTGTTCTATAAAAGGAGTTCATCTCACTCCATTTGGGGAGCCAGAGTCGGGAGAAAGGGAGACAAAGCTTGCCAGGAGGAGCCGAGGCAGAAGACAAAGAGAAAGAAAAAAGACACAAAAGTGCTATTTGTGCTTGCTGTACTGTGCTAAGCAGGTGGGAAACGAGAAAAAATAAATAAAAAGTGTGCTGAACTTGTGTCCTGCTTCTGTCTGTTTCAGGTTTGGGAGCTGTGTGTCCCCTGCAGGCCGCAATACATTTAGTAACTAGGCTGGGAATTGAATTCATGGGAACTGAGAGGCAGTATTGCCAACAAATGAATCACCACATCAAAAATGGTATGCAAAAATAATATTTTGATTCAGCCCAGTCTTTTATGCATTTCATTGATACAAGCAACCAGGCACAACTATTCATTTAGTGAATATTTTCAGTAGTCATATATGCAAAAATTGCACATGCTTGCTATTTTTGAAACAGTGAATAAAACGTACACTTTGGTCATCCATCTGTGTGTTCCTTTTTTAAGCTCACTTTAGATATCATGCTTACATGGACTGGAATCTCTGTGCTATATGTAGGTTCAGCATCGGAACATCTTTTAATGGGATGCCATGCCACTTGCTAGGTGTTCATAAACTCAGAACATACCAATTTATAAATGAAAATCAGCTAGACAGTATGACGGAGCTACCGAAGAAAACAGCAACAACAGCATTTATTTATATAGCACATTTTCATACAAACAATGTAGCTCAAAGTACTTTACAAGATATCAAAGAGAAAGTTACATGAAAAGAAAAACATAGGATTAGACAATAATATTAAAGAATTAGTAACAAAAAAAACAAATCTATGCAATCTTAAAACACATAAATATCAAAAACTACAAACAAACTATAAAGCAACAAGGCTATCATTTGTAGCACACGACAGCTTGTTTTAAACAGAAAAATAACTTTTACTTTGTTTAAAGTTTTTGTCTTTTTATGTGATATTTTGACATCTATGTTTAGTGTATTCTGTAATAGATGACATTCTTTATATTGTGTTCTTTTGTAGGATATAATGCCTTATCCCAGAAAACCAACCATAAAAAATACAAACCATGGGAATCCCCAGTCTTATACTGCAACAAAGACTAATTAGATGTAGAAAAGTAAATCTGTCTATAGTTTATATGCTATACATTTTAAGAGATAGAAGATATGGATGTTAACTCAAGCTCTAAATGTTTAGAAGCTTAATTAAAATATATAAAGATTTATAAAAGAGCTGCAAAGAGGAAAGAAAGATCAACAGTATGATGTAAGAGCCTTTAAAGGGGAGCTGCTGGTGATCTGCACTGGTAAAACCAGTTTAAACAGGGTGAGCATTTTAGATGTCTTATGCAGCAGTGTGATTTCAGAGCTTCGAAGGAAAGAATGAAACTTACGGACTTTATTCTAGAATGGATTTGACTCAAATATTGCCCTGTTTTGCAGTGGACTTGCTGTGCAGATAGAAAGTAACACAGGGAAGGTTTTTAAACATGCTAAAAAAGACTTTATTTCTCGTTTTTAGTCTTTGAGTTTGCTTTACATTTTTTTTAAATCCTTTACATTTTTTTAAATCCACATTTCATTTCAGCGTCCTTTCTCTTTTGCTCTCTTTTAAAGTACTGAGATGTAGTTTTCACTGCTAAAGGTGTTATGTAAAAATTGGACTTGTTTCCATTTCCCTGTGTCTGCTGTGTTTTAATCTTGGGAGTTCATCTAAAAGATCATTTTTACTTTATACCTTCAGTTTGTGGTATTCCTTGAACAATACAGTGTACTTGTAGATAGCTGAAAAAACAACACAAACTTTCAGTGAAACTGTCATCTTGTTAAAGGTTGTGAACCCAATTTTCCAGCTGCAGAAATGATATTCTTTTTGAACTTGTTGTGTTGTGTTAAAATGATCACTCTGAAAGACAAGGTGAACATCCACAGCTCCATTTTTTCTTCTCATCAGATGTCAGGTATTAACCCATCGTCAAAATGTTACCTCATTTG
Source organism: Polypterus senegalus (assembly GCF_016835505.1). Lineage (NCBI taxonomy): Eukaryota > Metazoa > Chordata > Cladistia > Polypteriformes > Polypteridae > Polypterus > Polypterus senegalus. The sequence goes on from NC_053156.1 coordinate 125,914,387, forward strand.
TCTAAAATAATAGTTTTATCTCTCTCTCTCTTTGTCCAGGAACTCATGAAAGTCATGGTTGTCTGATAATATGGTCTCACAGGCAGCGGATTATTTCAGTGAAAATACCTGAAACATTTTACATTTTTATCTGCCTCAAAAGCTTTCTACCAATCTTTTGTAACTAAACAGTTTTCTTCTTAAACCGATTTCTCACGAATCACACCGACCTTGGTAATGTGCAGGTTATCTAACTGATTGACTCGATTGTCTCCTTTACCAATTGAATCACTACAGTGGTGTGAAAAACTATTTGCCCCCTTCCTGATTTCTAATTCTTTTGCATGTTTGTCACACAAAATGTTTCTGATCATTAAACACATTTAACCATTAGTCAAATATAACACAAGTAAACACAAAATGCAGTTTTTAAATGATGGTTTTTATTATTTAGGGAGAAAAAAAATCCAAACCTACATGGCTCTGTGTGAAAAAGTAATTGCCCCCTTGTTAAAAAATAACCTAACTGTGGTGTATTACACCTGAGTTCAATTTCCGTAGCCACCCCAGGTCTGATTACTGCCACACCTGTTTCAATCAAGAAATCACTTAAATAGGAGCTGCCTGACACAGAGAAGTAGACCAAAAGCACCTCAAAAGCTAGACATCATGCCAAGATCCAAAGAAATTCAGGAACAAATGAGAACAGAAGTAATTGAGATCTATCAGTCTGGTAAAGGTTATAAAGCCATTTCTAAAGCTTTGGGACTCCAGCGAACCACAGTGAGAGCCATTATCCACAAATGGCAAAAACATGGAACAGTGGTGAACCTTCCCAGGAGTGGCGGCCGACCAAAATTACCCCAAGGCGCAGAGACGACTCATCCAAGAGGTCACAAAGACCCCAGGACAACGTCTAAAGAACTGCAGGCCTCACTTGCCTCAATTAAGGTCAGTGTTCACGACTCCACCATAAGAAAGAGACTGGGCAAAAACGGCCTGCATGGCAGATTTCCAAGACGCAAACCACTGTTAAGCAAAAAGAACTTTAGGGCTCATCTCAATTTTGCTAAGAAACATCTCAATGATTACCAAGACTTTTGGCAAAATACCATGTGGACTGATGAGACAAAAGTTGAACTTTTTGGAAGGCAAATGTCCCGTTACATCTGGCGTAAAAGGAACACAGCATTTCAGAAAAAGAACATCATACCAACAGTAAAATATGGTGGTGGTAGTGTGATGGTCTGGGGTTGTTTTGCTGCTTCAGGACCTGGAAGGCTTGCTGTGATAGATGGAACCATGAATTCTACTGTCTACCAAAAATCCTGAAGGAGAATGTCCGGCCATCTGTTCGTCAACTTAAGCTGAAGCGATCTTGGGTGCTGCAACAGGACAATGACCCAAAACACACCAGCAAATGCACCTCTGAATGGCTGAAGAAAAACAAAATGAAGACTTTGGAGTGGCCTAATCAAAGTACTGACCTTAATCCAATTGAGATGCTATGGCATGACCTTAAAAAGGCGGTTCATGCTAGAAAACCCTCAAATAAAGCTGAATCTGCAAAGATGAGTGGGCCAAAATTCCTCCAGAGCACTGTAAAAGACTCATTGCAAGTTATCGCAAATGCTTGATTGCAGTTATTGCTGCTAAGGGTGGCCCAACCAGTTATTAGGTTTAGGGGCCAATTACTTTTTCACACAGGGCCATGTAGGTTTGGATTTTTTTTCTCCCTAAATAATAAAAACCATCATTTAAAAACTGCATTTTGTGTTTACTTGTGTTATATTTGACTAATGGTTAAATGTGTTTGATGATCAGAAACATTTTGTGTGACAAACATGCAAAAGAATTAGAAATCAGGAAGGGGGCAAATAGTTTTTCACACCACTGTATATGTATTTTTTCTACTGTAGTTACTGTATGTCCTGGCTTTCTTGGCATGTGAAAATGTGTTTCCATGCCACACTACTTACTCAAATTAAACTTCCTCTCAGAACGAATGAGCCAACGAAAGACAATTCCTCATGCTGAACTCACAGTCACATGAGCTGTAGTTTCGCTGTTAAATGTGTTTCCTTTTGGTACTAAGGCAGCATTTGCTGTTAGCAGTTCTTCCATTTCCTGTATAATGAGTGTTGTGAGAAAGCATGGTTTTCAACAAAGCATAGGTGGGCTCACCCAAAGCTTGATCTATTGCGAAGGTTTTGTATTAGCCTTGACAATGGCATATAAGGAATTTTGAATCAGTAGAGGCTGGAACCTCAATGTCCATCATTTAGTCTCTACTCATGATCTTAATTTTGTTGAAAATATCATTTCCAACTGTCATGTTCTGTTATCATGACAATACACAGTATTTGGCATATTGCAGTATAAGGAATTTCATATGTGTTCATGGCAGTTATAAGGTACTGGGCTGAATATTACATTTGCTTTTGACTTGAAATAGTATTAGTCTTTTGGGTTATCCTCTCCAGCAACTGGTTGTAGCTTATGGTTCTCTGAGTGTCCTTTTTCATTAGAATAAAGTAAATGATAATTCTGTGGAACAGCAACAATGGCTCTGACAATGTCAGTTACAAACATTTGTTAGTTTTTGTGTGTTCTATACTGCTTCAGTTTTGGATGGTGCTGTCCCAGTAGTTTTTATGAGATGGCTGATAAACTCCTCTGCTAACATAAGAAATGGCCATTCTCCTTATTGAGGTAATGCAGCCTTTGAAATTGGATGTCACAACCCTTGTCCCACACTGACCCTTTTTGCTCAGTTAGGTCATTGACTGACCCATATTTTAAAGTAATGGATGAAATTTGAGAAAATAGAACCAATATTGCATCTAAAATCAAGAGCAGACGTATACAGAAGAAAATAAAGCCAGAACAAAGCTATTGCACTGTTGAAAAATAAAGCAAGTTAGGTAATTATCTAGTTTGGATCTTAAAAAAGCAGGAAGGAAAATTACTCAATTTTAATAAAATTCTGTTAAAATTCTTAAAATCAGAGACACATTTCTATAATTAGAGAAACTAGGTGAGCAGAGCCAATGAGGCAAACCTTTCGCTTCAGTCTTTATTCTAGTAGCCATTTACATCTTAAGCAAGCTGCAGTGTCACAGCAGTTTGTAGTAGCACACTTTGTGATGCGCTGAAACTGTTTATTTATTTATGGCTGTATCACACATACACGCTTGTACCACTAAAATTTAGAAACAAATGCACCCTAATTGTCAATGGGGGTTGGTAGATGGCGATGGTTAGGGTACTCTTGAATGTGTTGTCTTTGCAGTGCTATATTGGAAATATAATAAGGTTTAATTTAATGTTTGCTGTTTAACTTGTTTGGGGTTTTCAGTTGTATATTGATAAATAATCTAACAGAAAATAACAAGACATAAACTGTCATGTTAGTATTCCTCAAGTATGAAAGCGTTTATATCTTATCAGATGTGTGAAAATAATCATTGGAGTGCTTTGTATTATCAGTTTATTGAGTATTAATAAAATTAACTTTAATGTAAGTTCCCAGGGGAATGCTTTAGTTTTGTGAAGGTATATTCACCCTTTCTCTCGAAATCAATTACCATAAAACCACCAGAAAGCAGAGCTGTCTATGTTTTTATAATAAATACAGCACAAACAAAGCAGAAACAAAATATCTACCCATTAATGTAGCCATTCCACTAACACCAGAATCCAGGATATTCATTTTTTTCTGTTACAAGTAAGGCCACTAAAACAGTTATTTTTACATTGATAACATCAAACAACCATTGATTTGCAAAGCTATTTGTCCAATTCATGGTCATTCGGGGAGAAAGTCCTGGCTATATTTAGTACAATGCAAGAAGCAGCCCTGGATATAACAATAGTCCATCACAAGGAACACCTCCTAGCATAAGTCAATTTAGTGTCACCAGTTAATCTTATATGTGTGTCTTGGCAGTAGTAGGAAATGGCTTTACATATGTCTCCTATATTTATTAAAATCAACTGATATTTGCATACTTAAACATATAAAAGATACAGAGAAGATTGTTGTGATACTTGCTTTTATATGCTCTTTTTTTCTCAAAATCAAAGCATGGGGTATCTTCACAGGAACTACACACTATTGATTACACAAAATCACAAAGCAGTGATTGTTTTTTGCAATCGCAGGACCAGGATGCTTAATAGTTTCTGAAACTGAAATGAAGTTCTTTTTATATTTGAGTATCGTGTTAGAGGATGTGAAGCCGTTTGTCTGATGAAAACCTACTGAACATTAATCTTTAAAATAGATGCTCCATTTGTCTTCTGTTCACAGTTATGTGTTTGTGTATATATATATACTAGCAAAATACCTGCGCTTCGCAGTGGAGAAGTAGTGTGTTAAAGAAGTTATGAAAAAGAAAAGGAAACATTTTAAAAATAATGTAACATGATTGTCAATTGAATTGTTTTGTCACTGTTATGAGTGTTGCTGTTATATACACACACATATATATATATATATATATATACACACACACAGACACACACACATATAAACATATATACATATATACATATACAGATCTACATATATATACATATCTACATATATACACACATATATATATACATATCCACATATATATATACATATATACATATCTACATATATATATATATATATATATATACACATACATATATATATATATACTGTATATAGCAAAAAAAGCTTCGCAGAGACAAAGTACTGCTTTTGAATTTTTATTAAGAAGAAAAGAAAACCTTTTTAAACTGAGGGAAAATATACCAATAACTACAGTATCTGTTAAGGATCTCTTTGTATGCCACGTTGTCAGTTCAGCACTCCGGTTGTAATATGACCAAGTTGTGCACTGAGCTTACTTTTGAAATTGAGAATGCAATGTATAGTTGTCCTGGAAAAAAGCAATGTTGCCTCAAATCATTGGCAACCTTTTGTAGGGTCTGTCCCTGAGACTTATTAATTGTCATCGCGAAGCAGAGCCTTACTGGAAATTTGAGGCATTTGAATTGAAATGGGAGATCAGAGGGTATAATAGTGATGCGAGGAATACATTCAGAGTGTGGCGCTCTGCTGTTTTTTTGTGTAGCTGCCTTCACACAGCTTCTCTGCTGCTTTATAAACGAACGCCGTATAAGGCCGTTGTTTCTCCTTGCTTTGCGGTTCTGTACTGTTTTATTGTTTGTTTATTACGATTGCTATAGTTATTGTGTAGCTATTTGAGACTTACTTTACTGTTCAGGTACCCATTTCCTTTATTTAATCCGCGGCTTGTACGCTATTTTTGTTTGTTTATTATGATTATAGATATTTATTGATCTGCGGTGGGTTGGCACCCTGCCCAGGATTGGTTCCTGCCTTGTGCCCTGTGTTGGCTGGGATTGGCTCCAGCAGACCCCGTGACCCTGTATTCGGATTCAGCGGGTTAGAAAATGGATGGATAGATATTTATTGATTCCCTTCTTTAGCTGACAGCCTGCTCATATAAGGTGCTCCGCTGGTTTTTTGTGAAGCAGCCTTTACACAGCTTCTCCGCTGTTTTATACGACATATAAGGCCATCCTTTTTCCTTGCTTCACCAAGGAAGCTGCCTTTTTATTTAATCCACGGGTTCTTCGCAGTTTTATTGTTCGTCTATTACAATTGTTATAGTTCTCTTTATATAGCATGTTGTCAGTTCAGCACTCCGGTTGTAATATGACGAAGCTGTGCAAGCTCACTCTTGAGAAGGCAACATATAGTTGTCCAGGAGAAAAGCAATCTTGCCTGAAATCAATGGCAACCTTTTGTAGGGTCTGTCCCTGAGACTTATTACTTGTCATCGTGCAGCAGAGCCTTACTGGAAAGTGGAGGCATCTGAATTGAAATGGGAGATCAGAGGGTATAACGGGGATGCGAGGAATACATTGAGTGTGGAGAAACTCTAGAGACAGCGTGTGTATTAACTTGTGGATTTTTCTGTGAGTATTTGGTGGCAGCGTGACAAAGTTGCTTCCGCAAGACCGCATTAGCTGTTATTGGACAGAGGAAGAGACTGATCACACGTGTATATGTGTGTATGTGTATGTGTATATGTTTAAGGCAGCGGTGGTATGCATTGCAGTCCCTGAAATTTAATTTATCTGTGCAAAACCCTTTATGACAAGCCTGTTGTGAGCAAAAACCAATGAAACTGCTTAAATACAATAATAACGTGGATTCCCAAATTTAGTGTGGTGTGAAATTTCGTCATCTGAATAAATAAAACCTATTATTCGAATCAGTATTTAATTCATTTAACGCTACCATAACTCCATTTCGTGGAAGTCAACTTCTACTTCTTCAATGTTTGAGCTTTTGGTCACTAGATGAAAGCACAACGCCGACACTATTTAGTCTTCGGTAACTCTGCCTCACAGAAACTGCTAGCATTTGTTGTTATACGTGCACTGCCGCTGTATCGCATCGTAGTCACTAGATCCAAGCACAAAGCCGATACCACTTGGCACACATTTTTTAATGAATTTTATGCATAATTTCTTCCAATTCTTTAACTTTTATTCAGATTTCGGGGGGGTTTAGAACCAAACTCCCTCCCTTTTAACAAGGTGTGGGTGGTACGCAACGCAACTCACTTAACCTCAGGTGGTACTTGACGTCCAAAAGTTTGGGAGCCCCTGGTTTAAGGTATGTCATGAAGTTTATTAGACTGATGGAAATTTGTGTTATTGCTTTTTACAAAGTAAAAGGTTATTGGGTTTAATAAAAACACTATTATATATGTAGGCCCAATTTAATTTTGAATCCTGAATTCTTCTCTATTTTGACATACTTGGTTCAAAAACAACCATTATCAACCAACTAGGCTGACCCGCCTTTTAAGGCGACCGACTTTTAAGTTGACCACTTCTTAAGGCAATTCAATATGTAGATCAATTTGATATTTTATACAAACTCATTAATTTGGTTATATTGCATTTGAGCGGTATTACTTTAATACTCGTAGTTTCTGTTATTTTTGTGATGATGTCGCCCTTTTGAACCCTCCTGATATTTACTACTCGGTGAGGCATTTGTACTCCATCAACATTAATTATTTCCAGAGACATAATTTTGTCTATTTTTCCAGCGCATCACGCACAAAAGCAAGGGAATGATGGGAGCACCAGAACTCTGCTCATATCATGTTGCTTCGTACCGCAAGCTGCAAGTAGTAAGACTGTGATATGCGGAATACCGCTACGCTTTCCACTCACGGGACGGAAGGACAATCCCGAACACTTTTATATAGTAAGAAAGAAGAAGAAGATATCGCACAGTCTGGAGTAGAAAATCATCTTTTACCTGGAAAAACGAAACTACAAATCCCATCGTGCATTGCAAAATGGACGGGGCGTGTGTGAAACTCCACGCCTGCGTAGCACTCACGGGACGGAATGACAATCCCGACCACTTTTATATAGAAGGATATATGTACTAGTAATGTAGGAAAACTTTAACATTGGTAGACTACAACGGCTGAAAAAAATGAACTAGGAGAAGAACATCATCAGCATAACGAGAAAAAGCCCAAATCAGATGAACCAATGAATCTGTCCCTAAAACTCAAAATGAGAGACATAAATATTGTAGTTAAAAAAAAAAAATCAAACCACATATCAAGAACTTTAAGAAATCCAGAACAGAGTTGATCTTTTTTCATAATGAATGACTTCAAATGCCTGACTTCAAGGCCCACACCTCCAACAACCTATCATGGCAGTGCCTACAAAAAATGGTGATGTAATAATGTTAATAAAAATAAACTTTCAGACATAATGTACCATAAAGTTAAATATACATTTAAATTCCTCGATATTCAGAACCACTAGAATATCAATTGTTATTTACTTATTTCAGTGAAGCCACTGTCTTGGCTTGATATTTTGTAACTAGACAGAATTTGAAGATTGAGGCTGCTGAACTAATAGGAATAAGGTACTGTAATGTAAATCCTAACCCAGTGTTTTGAAGGTGTAAAAAACAAAAGTACAAAATACAAGAAAATCATTATCATTTTCCTTTCTCTTTTCCAGGTGAGGGTTGTGGTTGCAATATGCTGAGCTTGACTGACCAGGCCACCATTTCTCAAACAAATCCTACCAGCTTCTCCCGGGCGATTTACAGACAGGTAAAGTAATACAATCCTTTTAGCATGTCCTTTGGTGTTGTTAGTTGAGTGACAGGGAAGAGGGTAAAATATAATTTCTAGAAGTGGAATTCTAAAAAGGTGAAGCCAAGCCTTTGGGACTAAACTAAAAAAAGGTGATCTCTTCAAGTCCAGCGACCAACAAGGATTCATTCAATGAACTATTTGTTCATTTACTTGATTCGTCTTTGGTGTTCTGTGCCATAGAGTTTTATATTCTATCCCAGCTACCATGCAGGAACCAGCTCTGAAAATGAGTTCAGTCCATCATAATGCACACATCAACCAGTTTAATTAAACGTTTTAATAAATCTAACATAATATAGCAAATAATTAATTACATTTTAATTGACTCATTAAGATACATACGTTCTAATACTGTGGTCAGTTGTTATTTAATCCTGCTCTCATGACTTGTGATCTCATGGTTTGTGATCATAAGGCTTGTGGAGGCATGAAATTATCAAAAAATTCAGAAATTAGTAATGCTAAAAGGCAGCCGGAAAAGAATATTTTTTTAAAAAAGTAACCCGTGAGAGACAGGAAAGCAAGAAAAGCTGAGTAGATGTTTTAGAATTTTCTTAAACACAGCTTGGTGTTATAATCTAATTATTAAATAGGTAGAAAATGTGAAAGTGGTATCATATAAATATTTGAGCCGGAACCATTGCTCTTCAAAATTGATATAATTTATTTTTGTAAAAATATAACAAGTTGGTTAAATGTGGAGCTGAAACTAAATTAGTTAGAGTAGTAGATACTTTCAAGTGAGCAAAATCACAATAAATGTACACAGATTGTATTCACATTTGGCTGGATATGTGGCAGATTTACTAAATTTAAAGTGTTATGCATTCTTCCATTGACTGAATCTGTTTGATCCCATTTTTAGGACTGTGGGAAACTGGACCAGTCACAGCAATATTGGGCATAAGACATTGGAAATAAAAATATTAGATATACTCACATATGTAGGGCCTTGAACTATGCCTTTAACACTAATGACTGTCCACTACCCGATATTGTATCAGAAAGACTCATAGGAAGTTTTTACAGCACATTATGTGGTTTTCAAGTCAAGAATATTATACTTAAGATGCATGATACATGTATCGAGGCAAATATGAAATTCTGTATGTGCTTTTAAAATCTACATTATATCATAGGAACAATATATCAGCATCAACAGGATTCTAGTGGGGAGGCAATCCTGACTCATGAAGAAGTGGGATAGAAACATCCACCCCATACTGCATCGACTCTGCCAGGATCCTACCTCTTTATCTTTTGATATCCTTTTGTTAACCATTATCTTTCGTGTTCTCTGTCTCTTTTTTCCTTTACTTTCATTTTCTGGTTATTTTTTTTCCCTTTCCTGCTCAAGCTCCATTTTATCATTCTGTGGACATGGCTCTGTATTTTCAATCCATGGAATGCTGATACTGGAACAGCTGATGAATTAAACATTCAATGTCCCTCCACACTGAACAGCAGCATCCCAGCTCGTCAGCCACACCAGAGTTCACAGAGCTGAAGTTGCACTGTTTTTAGTGAAAAACTACTGCTATCGACACCTAACACGTTTCATCACAGTTTATCAGGTATCTAGTTCTCTCCTTTCTGTCCAGAGCTGAGACACTACCTTGTAAATTTTGCCTTTTAACAGCAACACAAGACTCAGGAATGTAGAGATACCAGAAGCCACTACTGGGAGTTTAAAGTTTTATCAGGCCAGAGGTACCTTTGCGACAGAAGTCAGGAGATGAGTCGGGGTGAAGGCTAAGTGGCAGAATATGAAATGAGAGATAGAAAATAAGTTAGAGAAATAAAGGAAGATGGGAGATTGGAAACTGAGTAGAAACTGAGTGTTTTGGTGGCACTTACAGGAGACTAAGTGGGAAAACCTTCCTATTTTGTAGATAGCAGAGTAAGATCAAGGAAGGCTGCAGGGCTTTTTCTGGTTTACTTTCTAATTTTTATTTCTTCCTCAATATGTATGATGACCTATGAATAAACAAACTATTTGACAGACATGGCATCCTTGGTATTATTCTTTGCATGGAAAGTAGCTACAAGAGCATCTTGTAGCATTTAGGTTTTTTTTAGTATATTTTAATTTAATATTTCTATGTTTGTATTTGCATGCTGTATTCAAGGCTCGTAAGTGAAAGTGTGGTTTATCATAATAAATTGGAAATTAGATTTTTATGGAAGATTAGATCCAATATGATAACATTTACCCTCATCACACACCTCCCATATAGAAAAAGCAATGACCTAATGATGTAATGATGCTCATGATGTAATATGATATGTGAGGAGGCAAACATCTGTCAGATTACCTTACTGTACAACTTAGGTTATTCAGATGCAGTACAGGAGCAGGTACTTCACATAAAAATGAAGGGGTGCTATGTAAAGTAGCTCCATATGAGAAGGTTCTGGAAACAGTGGTGTACCACATCTACATTCCTGAGTGGAGAGACCTTTAGATAAGCTAAAGGGGTAATGCGCTGTGTAACCAAATAATTTTTCATCACATGCTATATATATGCAGGTGTGTTTGTGTGACTATATATAATTTTGATTTGCTTTCCATTATCTGTTAGATGAAAGTGTATGAAAAATCAAGGTTTTTCACTCTTCTCAGCCAGTGGTGGCATTTAAATAACTTAAGTACACACAATAAGTATACGCAGGACAAGAACAAAGTATGGATTGCAATAAGTTCTTAGAAACAATGCCTGAAGAAAAGTGTGCAAGACCTTAAGACACTTGAATGAACAGTTATGTAACTTGGCAGATGTAACGTCATCACACCAGCTCTTCTCCATTTAAAGTTATATTTTAAAATGCAGCATTTAAAGCGGCATCTAACAAATCATTCCTAGTTTTTCAATCTGTGTACTCCCAGCTCAAAGTTATTTCTGACTTTCTAGACAGTGCTATAGTTAGGATAATATTAGCTTAATTTAAAATATCCTCAAAACATAGCAGCATTGTAAATAATGCTGCTGCCTCACCCCTACAGGGACATGGTTTGTTTTACACTCAGTGGTTAATGAAAATGTTCCAGCTCCCATCAACTCTGTAATGGAAAATGTGCATTGAGAAAATGAAAGAAATAACTTGAAAACAAAATTCTTTTGTATTTGTCACAAACTTGTAGTAAAGATTTACAGTAAACACATTGTATGGGCATTCTTTAATGTACATTTCTTGTTTTTCATGTTTTGCCCTTCCTTTGTTTTGGAGAAAACTCACTTATTTCAGTGAATACAGTATTGTCAAGACCTTACAGCTTTTGTGACCATTTTATTTAATTTGCTTTCCTCACAGCATAGCATGTGGTTATGGATACATTAGCAAAATAGCAAAATTGCCTTGCATAACTAACATATCTCCCTACTTTGAAACATATCATAAATTCAAATTACTACGTACATTTCACCAAAGAAAGTTAGAGAAGAGATGATCTATTAACAAAATGTTGAATCAATTATATCCAAATGTGTCTTGCTGTTATTCTGAGACCATACAAGGGTGTGAAAGTTTAATATCCTACACATATTGTTCCTCTTAGACATGTTAATTTTTGAAAAAGCTTCCTGTTCAGAATTGTACACAAGTGTTTTCAGAATAAACAATACTAAAACAAGTCATCCATTTTCTTAAGTTACATATTTTTCTGTATATTTTTTTTCTGTGCATCCAACTTACATTTTTTCTGTACATGGTCTTAGGAAAGTAGTTAATAAAGCATTTCCTTAAAAGTAGTTTTATGTTTTATTGCCAGGTTGCTCATCTAATCTCAGTTACTGAGTGCCAAAGTAGGCAGGAGTATATTCAAATGAAGAAGAGAGTGCTTGTTCAGGTGAAAGATAACTGTGATAGTCTACAATCTGGATGATGTGTGCATTATGATGTTCAACATTTAAATAGTTTGCATAATTCATCATTCATTTTCTAAGATAGGTATTTTTATTTTTAAGATGTGTAAATCAGAGCTTATTCTGCCAGCATCAGGTACAAGACAGGAACTAATCTTGGACAGAATGCCAGTCTATCACTGGGCAAACTCATGTTCACTGTAGTCTCCATATTGTTTTTCCTAATAACACTAGTTTAAATAACTAGGAGGGAAAAGCTATACATGATATTTATCACAAATCAGCAGTGATGTTTTTTAAAATGAAGTGTGAGAGAAAGATGTTACTTTTTTATCTTAACCATCAAGGTATACAGTTATTGGTCAACCGTGCAATGTATGTTGGTACATGGCAGAGGGAATATATAAAAAAAAAAGGAATTATGAATTAATCAATGTATATTGTATGCAGTGCCTTTCATAATGATCACAATTGCATTTCATTTTTAGTGTAATTAACACACAGATTTACTTGAGACCTAATAGTGGCAAAATGTGTATTTGTCCGTAGCCCATTACCTGAGCTGTGCTTCAGTAAATATAAATATACAATAATGTTGCTCATTCTGCACAAAGACCGCTAACTGACAGTACATGTGACATGCTAATTAAGCATAGTAATTAAAAAGATAGCTGCAAAGGCTAATTATCAGCACTTTTACTTTATATGTGTCAGACGAGCACAGATGGCCTGCAGCTAGGTGAGGATCGCAATTTACTGATATTTATTAATTAATTCTGTGATTTTTTTTTTCCAATTAGTGTTTTTCAAAATAATTTTAGCTTGATGTAATACCAAGTCATAGGCTCAAAAGTGCCAGCAATGTGAATGTTACTGGATCAATGCTGTAACCTTCTACTAGTCTGCATGTCTTTTCACAAGTGTACTTGGTTCTGTAGTTCTAACAGAGAGATGAGTTAGAACTCAATGGCCACACTAGCTCTACTAGTTTATTGCTGGAAGTTGCATTAGGGGCCTCGGTTAAGCCATTCTATGTTAGATTGTGTCGCTAAGGTAAAAGATGGTATGTCTTAGTATGACTTTTTCAATTCTTCTCTGTTTTAATTTACTTTAATATTATGTATATAATTGAGTATTGTTAAGGATATGATGTGCTGATAAAAGAAAAACTATGAATAAAACAAAAGCATTGTTGAATACATCGTGGAATTTCTCATATTTTAAGTAATATGTGAAGTTCAAGTTTTTAATGTTAAATGTGATGATGCATCCATCTAGTTACCAAACCTCTCATTTCATTGCATGCTCTTGGGACAACAGAGGCCATCTCCACAGCAACAAGTATATGACAGAAACCAACTCTAAACTGAGTACCATCAGATGGCACAGTCACATACATATCTGTGCTCAGTCATACCGAGCCAGTTTAAAATCACCAGTTAAACACCCTGTAATATCTTTGGGGCAACTTCACATAAGGTAGACAGTAAAGGGCAGGAACTTGAACATAAGCAACTGAAGTTTCAAGGAAGTGATAAGTATTGTGCTATACAGTATGTAACCATATATTTTTTGTGAAGTGTGGATGTGTGCCAAGGATGGTGTATCAGTCTATCATAGTACACCTTTACACACACACACACCTGGATTTACTTAACTCCTGTAACGCAAGTTTGAAGATGTCAGTCATATTTACCTAAGTGATGTGGGACTGTAAAGGTACACCAAACAATGCAATCAAAATCCACACAGTCAGTGGCTAGGCCAGGATTTTAACCTTAGACTGTGGAGCTCAGAATAAACAGCACTGACCACTGCACCACTGAGTTGCCCCATATAGTATGTAAACAATTCTTGGATTTATTTATTTAATTAATTTTCAAAGTCACAGTAAAACAGAAAAAATGAAAGAAAAGTACAGCCAAAAATAAGAACAGAGTATTATAAACAGTGCTGTAGAGAATGCAGTATTTTAATATCTGACTTTGTCTCTATGTTATGATTATAATTGTTACTCACAGCATGAACTGCTTAGTCAAAAACTGATTCTGGATCTGCTGTTCAAAACATTTAATATATTAAATTAGTAATTTGGGGATCTTGTTTTATAAAGCTTAAACATATTCAAAAAACCAGACTGAGAAAATGTTGAAAATGTGCTTTTCAATTATGTAACACAAACAAAATCATGGCCAAGTGCTGTCTACTTATCAACACCAGGTAGCCATGGCAATCTACCTAGCTGTATGCATGTGCAATGGAAAACTTTGTGAAATGGATATTTATTCATAACACATAAGGTTTCAAGCAATAATATAAATGCTTTCCTGCATCTGCAGGGCAGTCCTTCAGGAACACACCCCATTGCCTTGTGATTATAACATGTAAGTTGCTAGCTTAGTTACAACAAAACCAGCCAAAGATTTGTAGTCAGACCAAACTGTCTCCATGATAGGGGCAGATGAAAATATGGCCACTCCAAAATCTATGGGCTGTTCATCTAAGCTTGGTGTAAAGTGGGGCTTTATCTACCTGAAAAGAAACGGCTCTCCAACTTTCATTTGCTACTCTCTCTGTGCATTACTTTTTTTTTTTTTTTTTAGAAATAAACAAACTGTTATTTATAACTTCCAAATACAAAAGAGAGATTACATAATTTATTAGGAGCCATCTGTCTGATTGAGAATGCCCAAAAGTACCAAATTCATCCAAAAAATTATGCCCTTTGTTAACTCTAGTAGCACAGTTTATTAAAGCAGAACGAATTAATAGAATGCCAAGCTCAGGCTAGCATTTCAGTTATTGGGCTTGTAAGAATCTGTTGTAGTATCTTGTGTGTACTACTTATGGATATTGTTCTCAAACCTTCTTGTCTTAATATATTACATGTGCTTATAAAATCTTTGCACAAAATTTTGCTTTTTGGGACTTCAGCGGTTCCAAATAATAAACATTAGCTCAAGAAGGGGAAAAATGCTTATTTCAACATACTTCTTTAAATCTGAAGTAACATTCTTGAAAGCAAAGATTTCTTTTTTTCAAATACAACTATGGATAATGTGCACATTCACTTATCATGACTCAGCAGTGAAAAGGAAGCATGGTAATGACCTTCCAAACTAGCAGTGGAAGACATGCTATGGTGTTTTTAATTATTTATTTTTATAATCAACTTTTTATTAAATAAAGACAAAATGGCAGGATATAAACAATAAACAAACATACAATACAAAAGAACCCAAACCTCCTTCTCCCACCCTCTCCTACCCAACCTGATGGGCCTCACTGCTGATCCTCTCTGCCAGTTATATTCCATTGGTGCTTTTATTTTTGAATGATAGACAGCATTCTATTGGCTCTGTCTGAACTATAACCTAAATTAACAACACACCTGATAGGTCTCTTTTGGCCTGAGTAATGAGTAATAAGGACTTGCTGGTAAATAGTAAAAAGTGTGCTTTTTGACCTAAAAAGGTACAGGGGCAAAAATAACAGTAGCCCTAAATGGAATTTGTTCAAGTAAAGTACAAATAGATAAAAAATGTACTTAAGTAAAGTAACAAAGTAGCTGTACTTCATTGTTTTACACTTCTGATGTTGATTACTTAGATTTCAACCTGTCTTAGATGGTTAGACCAGCCAGTATGAAAATAAAATGATTGCCCTCTAGTTAAGGTTTACAATCTATATTAGCTTCTAAAGGTGTTCATATCTTGCTAGTTTTGAAGTTATTTACTGTAAATTTTACTTTTATAGTTGTTTCATCCTTTAAGATATGAATTTTTTACAGGGTAGAGCCCGGCAGACAGGTTAACATTATACCAAATAGTTGCCTAGTTATCAACACAATAGACCGTGCTTAGACCATGTAGTGAATTCATACACAGAATTCTAATCAGAGGTAATGAAAATAAAAATTGAATTAAAATGTGAAAAAGTAATAAGGGGGACCACTGGTATTTTGCTGAGCACATCCACAAACACATTGTTCAGCCAATTCAGAGCCTGCAGCTTAGCCAACAAGAATTTGAAATGTATTTGGAGACTGGAGTACTCAAAGAAAAATCCAAGTGAATATGGGAAAAACATCCACAGAGTGTTCAGGTCAGGCATTGAACTTGGAAAAATGGATGTGTGAGGCAACAGTACCAAATAATGCTTCAGTATGCTACCAGAAAATGTATATTTTGTATATATTGTGGGGAGGGCCTGACTGTAGTGCAATTGTTGCTGTTGTTAAATTAAGTTTGCTGGCATTATTATTGACTGATTATTTACATAGTTATAGCTTAGCAACTTGTGTTGCTCTCCCTGTATTCCTGTCTATTCACAACCTCTGCATTTTTTTAGAGTTAATTATTTTTTATGATGGGTAAAGATGAATGTGACTCACTCCAGTACTACAGAATGTATTAGCCTCATCACAGTCAAAAGATAAACATTACTCAGAACTGGAGCAGTCTCTTGGCTACATTAACTATTCTGTTCATGGAATTTATTATTGGTAATCACCACAAGAGACGAATGTATTAAACTAATTAAAAAACAAAACAAAAAACTGTATACATAAGAGCAACCACAACCACTAAATTAAATTAAGAGTTATTTTTTAAATTAAGCCTTATTGAGTACAAAAATCACATAACAATATGTAAAACATAATCCAATCAAAATATAATCAAGAATAAATTCTAAGAAAAAATTTAAAATGCACCAAATCATAAGCAACTATTTAGGAAAACCACCCTTTAGAAAGAAATGTGAATTAAAAGCCCATTATAAATAATTTCTCATATATATTAAAAATAATTTTTAAAAAGAGAGAGGCAGTGGTCTGGCAGGCTTATTTAGAACATTAATTCAGTCTAGGCAAGTTCTGGAGAAGCTTTGCATCATTCATCATTAGTGTTGATCGGCGAATTTCTCCAAAGTGTTATTCGTAGCAAACTTACTGCATTCGCGTTTGCTCTTGTTTGTCCAATTATTTACTGATAATGTGTCTGGTTTAGGAGCATTTTCTTTTTAATTCCAGCACCCCGTAATGTCTTGCGAGGCCAGTACGACATCCTCTGGAGATGTAACAGCCAACATTGATGGGACCACCTCCCGGATATGTAATCATGATTAATTGCATTACAGACTCTGTGGTGCGAGTTATGTGTGTTTGTAGCCAAATGTGCAGGTCAACCTTCAAGTTCAACATAAATATATGAGAAAGAGGCATGTTGCCTATGTTTGCATAATAATTAGCCATGTGGTACGGTGAGAGTGCAAACAAACCCCCGACCCGGCCAAACAGAGGAGACTCTATGAAATAATAATAACAAAAGATTTATTATTATTTACAAGATGTTTCTATCTTTTTGATAAAAAGTGCAAAGAATCAGCACAGACAGTTTAGAGAGGCTTCAGTGCGACTTCAAAAAATGTAGAATGAGCCAGTGGCTTCAATCATGACACACCACTTTGAATTTTCTGCCTTTAAAAGATCTACATAGTCTTTCTGACTTTTGACTACGATTTCAGCAGTTCCGCTTTATTGTGGTGAAATATATGATTGCGTGACTCTGACTGTGTTCTTTCTTCTTTGATCTCACAGAGGCACAGTGGTGCAGTGATTGGCACTGTTGCCACACAGCTCAGGTCATCTTTTTGGCCACAATAATCAGCCCAGTATAGCTGGCAGACATTTCCCTAGCCCTCAGGGACACGTTAAAGATGGCTGCACCATTATATTCTAGTCAAATCTAGTTCAGTTAGTCCTTCCCCATTGACTTTAATGCAGTTCACCATATTTGGCAAATATTATAAACATTTCCGTGATTTCTGAGAACTCACAGCGAAGCAAACTCGGCAATGTTCTCTTGTTACTATTCATCATAAAGGAAATTAGATTTGTTTTAGTTTTAGATAATATAAGAAAGTAATTTCTCATTGAGTTATAGAGGGTGGCTTTAGATTCTTCTAGCAGAACCAGATAAGCTGACACATAGGCAATGTAGTATATTTATTGTTATGCTGTATAATCCTATCACATTAAGAGTTACTGTAAGTGTACTGTGTGTTACTGTAAAAATTATGAATAATATTTAGTCTGGTGTTGTCTGAAAAATCAGCTAATATTTCCCTCAAAATTATTTTAATTTAGGACGATCCCAAAACACATAACCAAGGAAGACCGAAGGTTAATGTTATTGATGAAAATTAGAGGCCTGTCCTTGATATTTTTGTATAACTTTAATCTTGCAAAATGTGTCAATTGGAGCTGAATTACATTATATTTGCACAGACTAATGAACAGTGTATATAGTGAATTACAGAATTCCAAAAAGTGATGAAATGATTAGACTGGAATTTATTAAAAATATGCAATGTAAAAGGCACAAGTGTATTACTTCGAGTATCCACATTGGGTCACACTGAGCTGTATGTCAGCAAAACAAGGAAGATAGCAACTCTGGATAGGAAGGCAGACCATTACCTTGTACACTTAAATTTACTTATGCTAGTGTAACTATGATTTGCCAGTCTCCATAATAATGTATTCCTGGACAGTGAGATTAAAATTATGAAAATTTTAAAAACTGACCCTAACCCTCACCCTGAACGAGACATACATCTTTCACAAGTCATAGTTTTGCTCAATCTTTTATAAACTCATATTGGGCCAACCTAACTTGGAATTTAGGAATTTAAAATTAGTGTGCTTTTGGTTTACTTGCCAGTGTTGGGCAGTGTTGATGTTGCCTGTTTTCTCCTAGGCACCCTGTGTTATCCCTGCACACTCTCCTACTGTGTATAACTGTCTGTGAAAGTGTCAGTGGATAACAACATTTATTTGCTCCACTGGTTCATATCAGCATGTCAGCCCATGTACTGGCAACTTGACTAGGAGTATTAGTACATGTGATTTGTAATGTTATTTAACTCAAGCTGTCCATCATCTGCCAGCAAACATAAAACAGAACTAAAAAATAGACAGAAAAACTATTAGGAAAATGTTAAATTGGGCTGACCAAAAAAAAAAAATAAACCACAAATAAAAGAAAACCTAAAAGCTGAGAGAACATTACAAATAATAATCTTGTTTTATTTTCTCTGGAATACCAAAGAAGGTACGTCTTCTCAACATCTTGATACTGTTGTATAGTATCATCACTGTCACTGTTCTAGCAAAATAATGATAAAGCCAGATGCTTAATATTTAATTATTAATTACTATAAACGAATACTTTAGTCTTGACAGTGATGGGATATTTTATTTTTCATTTAATATATTCCATTAGATACCTTGTATGTGTCGCAGTAGGGGGCAGTAGTGCTCCCTTGAACCCTCAGGTACCACGCCAAACACCTGGTAAAAGTGCTACAATTATTCTTTTTATTATAACAATGTGCACTAAGCACCCTCCATTCCACACTATTCATAAACCACAATAACAATAATAAATCAATAATAATCACAATCCTCCACTCCCAGACGCGTTGCCCTCCTACCACCCAACTCAGCTCGTTGTCTGGGAGTTCCCAGAGTCCTTTTATTCCCCCTGACCCGGAAGTCTTTCTGCCCAACAGTTCCACAAGTCCTTATTCCTTCCGGGTCAGGGTAAACAGTACTTTTCTTCACCCCGGAAGCCCGTCGCTCTTCCTGTGACGAACTTCCGGGTCATGATGTCCAAATGAGTCTATTGGCCTCCCGACAGCGACTCCCAGTGGCCCCCAAGGTATCCAGCAGGGCTGTGTATAAAAACTACATAGTCCATGAGGCCCTGCTGGAATTGGGCCCGTATATGCTCGGGAGAGCTCCTCCTAGCGGCCAGGGGGTGAGGGCCGGAGTAAAATGCCGGCAATCCACCACATATGGTAGAAGTGAGAAGATGCATTTGAAGGAAAGTACTTTTTGGAGAGCTGTTAGTACAGTGCATATTAGAAATTTATGTCACTAAAACATTTCTAAAGAGTAAAATGCAATAGATCAATTTTACTGCATGCTGTCAAATAACCAAAGGTTTGCATATGTATTCTAAGAAAATGCATTTGTTCACTGGAGTGCACACAAGAAATATCTCCCTGAAGAAATATTGTTAAAAATTAAGGATTTGTGTCTTGCAGAGGTCAGGAATTAAACAGTATAAGAACGGATGTCTTGCATTGCAACATTTGTAAAATGTACAGGTCACAAGCATTCATAACTTGCTAACCCTCTAATTAGAAATGGAGTACAAGAGATCTATGTGCCAGGACTGCTAGGTTACATCACAATGTGACATGTCTTTGTCTGAAACCTCTATAATAGGCTTTGAGAGCTAAAGTGTATTTTCTCTGCCGTCACAAGTAAAAGAAGTCCTGAACAGGATTGTGAGACTAGTAGGCCGGCAACCAGGAGTAAACGCTAAGCTAGAACCAGACTCTGTAACTTTAAAGCCATCTACAGCAGTGGAGGCTTGTAATGCGAGGTGCTGGGGCACTGCCCCGCCGAATATTGTAAAAACTCCATTTAATTTAATTAGGTAATGTTAAATAATCATGAAATAAATTTGATTATTTGCACAATGCACCTAGTGTCAGTGCATGTCAACATCCATTAAAAATTGATCCCAACTTGTAATTTTTTTAATCTCTGTGTAACCAAAAAAAATTGTGTGCATACCTATATTTCCAGAGAAAAGGATGTTGGCTAAATGAGGGTTTATGCAAGTCTTTGATCTTTAAGCAAGCAGGTCACCTGAGGGTGCACTTTAATTGGTTGTTTTCAGTTGTTTCCAGGGGTGCAGCTCTCTGTGCCCCAGACACGCCCATATTTATTGACAGCGAATTAGTACTGTTACAAGTTATTTTAATCTAATGTGATTGGACAATTGTCGGGACACTATGTCATGTTGATGTCAATGGTTCACAGTTCACACTCGCCTTTATTGTTACATAACTACAGATGAGTGAACATGACTTTGATGGTATCTTCAAGCAGAACTTCAGAAATTTAAAAAAATTGGTAATTTTGTTAAAAAAACACCCCTTTCTAAATTGTTTACTTAAAGAAAAAAAACAAGATAAAGGAGCTTGGACTTGACTGACCTAACTTAAGAATTCAAGGATGAGCTTATACATTGACGTTTCACTGGCTAACAGGATGCAGTATAAATAATGCCATTTTTTTTGCTTTCCATGTTTGCTGCTTCAAAGTGCCTGTATCAAAGCATTTTGGGCAATGGAGACCGTGTAGGAGAACTAAAAGATCTTTCTGAAAATGCAGGCAGCATGAAAATAGCAGCAGTCATCTAAACAATAGCTTGAGGCCAAACATTTTTGACAGGATTAGTATTGCTGAACAGCTAGGTGAAGGCTACAGGACTGGCAATAGAAAACACAACGAAGAGGTGACCAAAAATAGACATACTGTCCAGTGTAATAGATGAGATATATATGTGTTTGTGGCTAGTAAAATAGCCGTGTGCCTTGGGATGATTTTGGTTACAAAAACTGTACCACTACCGAAAAAGGTTGCTTCTTTCTACTTCCAGGTTGGCCAAGGAGGTAACAGCTTCGCTGCTCTGGTCCGTGACATCAGTGGAATTACACAGTGTGGTGACAGCCACCTCCAGGAAATTCCCATCCATTATTAGGCCCAATCTTTTTGTGGGAGTGGCTACTTCCATACTGCGTTTAATGTTGGACCAGTCCTGCCCCAAAATCACTGGGAAAGGAGGGTTAGGTAACATCGCTACCAACAAAGTTTTGTGAATGCTCTCCCAAGTGATGACACATTTGGTGGATCTATAATATCTGGTCTCCCCATGTATACAGGTTAAACTAGTCATCGACTTCTTGAATTTTTGCAATAGGATAAAACTGTGAGCAAAAACAGACATTTTACTCCTGGATTCAAACATAGTGATAACCCAATGCCCATTCACTACTACCACTCCTGTATTGGGGAGAGATAGGGACTGGACAAGGCACAATACCTCTCTCCTTTTCCCGGGTACAGTCCATCGGTTCTGTGGAGAACAGGCAAGTGGTGATAATTTGCCCCAGTTCACTGCACTTGAAGCAGCGTGGGAAACCAGGGATCTTTTCTTTAGGTCTTACTGGAGGCGCAGTGCTTTGTCAGAGGGGCTAAGTGCTAGTGATGCTTGCCTGTTGGGCTAGGTGAGTGGACTGTTCAGACCTCTCCACCTTGGAAGTCACCAGCTCGATCACCTGTATAAGGGAGTTCATGTTCTTATACAATTCTATCTGAACCTGCTGGGCAAGGAGGTCAGACAGGGTGTTCACAAGAGCCTTGCACAAGAGTTGTTTTACGACATGGTGGGCGTTGTTGATGTCTGCCCATACCCACTGCCTCATTTTACCCCAGATCTCAAAGGCCTGTCTTCATTCGGGCTTCTCCAGGTCAAATTTCCACTGCCACCATTCCCTGGCCTGGTGGTCCGAAGTAACATTGTAATGCTTCAGGATCTCAGCCTTAAGGGTGTCATAGATGGCGGCCTCCTCCTCGAGAGGTTGTAATAAGCATGCTGTGCATTACCCTTGAGGTACGGCACGAGTATGTTCACCCACTCCAGCCTCGGCCAGAAATTGCACGCAGCAGTGCACTCTAGTGGAGGGGGTGGAGGTCAAGGGGCCTCCAGTTTTACTGCTTCCTCAGCTGAAAGTTGGGCTTCAGTCTCCGCCAATTGTGTCCTGGTCTCGCTCAGTTGGATTTTGACGGTTTGAAGCTCTGTCGTTATGCTACCTAGCAATGCATTCAGGTCCTACCCTTCGGACATGATGTGTGCAATAAATCCTGCTGACTGCGCCAATCTGTAATAAATTAAAGCACCGAGGCAGATAAAGAGTTAGGAAGCCTCCCCATATACTAGCCATGGGTATAAGGTCAAAATCAGCACAAAAAAGCACACACATTTGACAACACAATATGATTTCCTGGAGCTTTTATGGTGGAGGGTTAATGACAACAGGTAAATGAACTGATGGAAGTTGAGGGGTTTGGAAAAAAGCTGGAAACGGCATCAGAAACAGAGCGACAGTACTGAAGTCATCAGGAGGAAGCCGGAAGTAAGGTGATTTTACAGGGCGAGATGGAGGTGTTCTTCGTGGGAGATCAGAGCAGTTTCTTGTGGTAAGGACTTTTATTCTGGCATTTTCCTGTGGGTGTAAAGGAAAAGAGTGCATTAGTACCGCGTTCCAAATCCCGTTTGGGCCCTTTGACTGTCCCCTAGTCGAATGTGTGCGACACCAGTTAGATAAATAGATATGAAAGATTCTATCAGACAGTTGTGGCAAGCGCCCTCTTCTACGTGGTGGTGTGCTGGGGAAGCAGCATAAAGAAGAAGGACGCCTCACGCCCTGACAAACTGGTGAGGAAGGCAGGTTCTACTGTAGTCACGGAGCTGGACAGTTTGACATCCGTGGCAGAGCGACGGACGCTGAGCAGGCTCCTGTCAATTATGGAGAATCCACTGCATCCACTAAACAGTATCATCCCCAGATAGAGAAGCAGCTTCAGCTACAGACTGCTGTCACTGTCCTGCTCCACTGACAGACTGAGGAGATTGTTCCTCCCCCACACTATGCAACGCTTCAATTCCACCCGGGGGGATAAACATTAATATTATACAAAGTTATTGTCTGTTATACCTGCATTTTTATCACTCTTTAATTTAATATTGTTTTTTAATCAGTATGCTCCTGCTGGAGTATGTGAACTACCCCTTGGGATTAATAAAGTATCTATCTATCTATCTATCTATCTATCTATCTATCTATCTATCTATCTGAAAGGTACTATATAATAGATAGATAGTGTGGCAGACAGCCCTTACCCAGCAGGGACACCACTATAGTAGAAGAACCCGGGGGAGAGGTCATATTCAGGGCATTACCTCCCCCAGAGCATTAGATGTTAGCCCACCGGCTTGCAGCAGCTCCATGGGAGTTGGAGTTTGCCGCACCTCTGTTGGGTTCCGCAGACGCTGCTAGGGTTGCTAGGGTGTGTCACAGGAACTTATGAGCTTGGGTGTGGCGGAAGTGCTGCCGGAAGAAGGACATCTGGAGCACTTCTGGGTGCACTATAAAAGGAGCCAGCTGCCACTACTACGGGAGCCAGAGTCGGCTAAAAGAGGATGAAGCTTGCTGGGAGGAGTGGAGGCATAAAGAGAAAGACAAGAAAAGAGAAGAAAGAAGCAAAGTGTGCTTTTGTGCTGTATTTATTTTGCTTGGAACTGTGCTATGCAGGTGGTCTATGGCACAGCCAGTCTGCATAAAACAGATTTAGCAGTGAATGTAACACAAGGTGTCTGAATACTGGTGAGACTGGGGTCTAATTAATCAAAAGTTAGTCCCTGTGAATCCAAATCACCAATTAAATACCAGAACCAGGACTTGGCACCCAGAAACTTGTCAGCAGATGCTGATAATAAAAAAAAAAGGTCCTCTTCATTGACATCTCTGTAGCGGAGAATGCTAGAGGAAGTAGTTTGAGTAAGGCATCTCTTAAGAGTTAGAGCATCTAGCACTGAGGCTAAAGCAGACAATCTTCCCAGCAAGTGGATTTTTCACATTTTTAAGGAAATCTAATGTATTAAAAATAGCTTAATAACAACAACAACATTTATATATATATATAGCACATTTTCATACAGAAGATGTAGCTCAAAGTGCTTTTCAGGATGATGGAAGGAAAAATTTTTTTTTAAATAAAATTAGTCAGTCAGTCATTGTCCAACCCACTATATCCTAACACAGGGTCTCGGGGGTCTACTGGAGCCAATCCCAGCCAACACAGGGTGCAAGGCAGGGCACATACACACACACACACACACACACCAAGCACTCACTGTGGGTGGAAACCGGAGCACCCGGAGGAAACCCACGCAGACACGGAAAGAACATGCAAACTCCATGTAGGGAGGACCCGGAAAGCGAACCCAGGTCTCCTTACTGTGAGGTATCAGCACTACCACTGCACCACCATGCCACCCAAAAATAAAATTAGGCAATATTAATTAACATAGAATAGAAGTAAGGTCGGATGTCCAGGGAGGACAGAAAAAACAAAAAAAAAACTCCAGATGGCTGGAGAAAAAAACAAAATCTGCAGGGGTTCCAGACTATGAGACCACCCATAACTTAATTGTGTTTAGACCCTTATTGAGATTACACAGAGACGTAGTCTGTATTAAGCTGCAGTCTTGTAACTGCTATTTAGTGACCTAGTTTGTAAATAAAAATACATCTTCTATAAAGCAGAAATGCTCTTTACCTTTTTTTGTAAAGAATCTCCTATTTTGTCCCAAAATTTTGCAGCAATCTTACCTTGTTGACTGGCTGGAGCATCATCTAGGCGACAGTCATGAAACCTTGAAATAAAAACTGTATTTTATTCCATCACTGACTCTACACCTGCAGTACAAATTAACTCTTCTCATAACTGTATTAATTACAGAATCTAAATCAATTGATAATAGACCAATACAGATTATTACCCCAATAAATAATTAACCAATACAGATTATTACCCCAATAATAAAATTAATTATTTCAGTGGGGTGAATCTATTGATAACTTGCTACCTATTAAAACAAAAACTATAAAATCAGTTCATAATGTCATATTTTGTTTGCTAAATAGTCACCTGCTTGGAAATAAAGCTATTTTGGGTAATGACATTGTATTAGGTGCCCTCTCAGTAAACTGTCTGTGAAAGTGAAGGCAGGAAGGAATTCTAAGCTGCCAAGGACCAGGAGATGAAGCTAAAAATTGCACTAGGTGTCAAAAACAAGAGATCCAACTGAAGCCAAAAGTGCCAAACCAAAATGCTAATCAATGCTTGTAGTCAAAATCACAGAAAAATAGTTACTGTCTCCCTTAAAGACTGGTACAAGTAAACAATTAACATTTGTTTTGAAATCCACAGAAGCTACCACAGTGCCGTCCTAAATCAGGGTGCAGCAATCATCACATGTCAAATATCTGATGGGGATATTGTAGCAACTAGATATCCTTACCAACAACAACCAATCCACAATAACATGGGACAACTAAGAATTAGTCTGACCAAAACATACACCAAAAATGGTTAGCATTTCCAAATCTCTGATACTTAACAGATAAGTGCCATTTTGCTCTTTTTTTTTGTTTACATAGAAGAGTCTTCCTGCTGGTGACTGCAATAGAGAATTTAGTGCAAGGTTTGTTTTTATGCCTAAATTAAGACCCCATTGTCTTTCTATTTTTGTGGTGTTAAGATTTAAAATATCACAAGAATGAAAAAATACACTAAAAATACAAACACTGTAGAAACTAGGACCTCGGGTGCACAGCACCTAATAAAAATTTGATAAGATATCTGTGATGGCTCAGTTGTTAAAAGGCATTATGGCTGTAACCAGTTATCTGTGACATCAGCTTAGAGAACTGCAGTATGACACAGAGCACAAGTTTATTGTAGCTATATAAATAAGGAAGCAGACTTATAAAGATATAAAAGTGTGCCTTAGAGAAAATAAATATAAAAAAAATTGTACATTTGCCAATTTACCAAGCCTTTATTTTTTGTGAGTTAGGACTTTGAGTGGAGTTGCACTAAAGACAAACATATATCCTCATTACGCAGAAATTGTGACAGAATTATTTTTTTTTATAGCAGAACAGCTCTTATCATCAGCTAATCCAACAGGTATTTTATATATCTACTCTTAAAAAGAACACCCCCTCTTTCTGAAAATGGCATGTCACTTAATGCATTACTGAAGATATACCCAAGGATAGAACTGCTATAAAAGTCAATACCAATTAAATTAGCCATATGACTGTAAACTGCATTCAGATACTGCACTACAGAACAATGAAAACCTCTCATGGTTGGATGTAACATGAGAAGGGAAAACTAAGTCGCTGTTTTTGTCTATTTTTTTTTAGTTTGGAAATTTTTTTTGCATTTTCTTTTTTTTGTTGGATTTAAAAGTAGGAGAATGTTGTGGTTTATTTGGGAGAAATAATATGCCAGCAAAGCTGTGTGCTTCTATACTTTCTTGCTTACTACAGTCTGTCAACTCTGAGCCTGAAAGGTTGTACTGAAATGTTATTCAG
The DNA here is from genome assembly GCF_016835505.1 of Polypterus senegalus. Lineage (NCBI taxonomy): Eukaryota > Metazoa > Chordata > Cladistia > Polypteriformes > Polypteridae > Polypterus > Polypterus senegalus. The sequence continues at coordinate 125,941,538 of NC_053156.1, forward strand.
GTTATTGGGTCAGTTCTCCCTGGGAGGCTTATGCAGCTACACATCTGTTCATTATGATATAAACATTTATAACAACAATATTTGCATACAGGCTAGTTTATTTGCCTCTTAAATTAATAGTAGAGGTAGATTAATGATAGATTATGATATAACACAAATTAATAATAGGAATATTTGAATACAGGCTGGTTCATCTGCCTCTTTAATTATCATTTTGAGTAAAGTAATGGTACTTTAGAGTAATGGCCATCTGTCAAACCCTGCATACAAAACAAGATATCATAGTCTTAGTTTTACTGCCACTGATACTGTATGTCATGCAATACTATTATACACTTTACCTGAGGTTGCAGTTATAACTTTAGAGGATAATGAGGCATGGAGGAAAATGTACAAACTGAAAAAAGACAAAAATCTAAGTCGGTGCTTCAAATATTTATGAAGTAACTAGCAAAAATTGTGGACCCCAGCTTGTTATTTAAACCTTGTACTGATCAGACTTCTGGGTTTGGGTGGTCTCATCCATTGCATTTTCTAGCCCATTTACCACGCTTGCAATTGTGAGGGGTCAGTGTCTATAAAAACAGCATTAGATAGCAAGGTAGAGGTTAATTAGTTCATCTCAGAACATACTCACATACAATGCATACCTACCCTTACTTATGAGCCAGTTGGAGTTGCCAATTAACATAACACTCTTGGTTAAATCGTATGGGTTTGGATTGCCAAAAAGGATCATTTCATAACATGTACATTGTGTGGAAGGACTTGGAAACTGACAGTGACCAGTCCAGTATTTAAGATGTATGGTTTCCAAACATTTATTTCTGCAAAACATTCCCGGGTGAGGCATTTTTAGACACAGAGTGTCCATTTTTAAATAATAGGATGCAGGTTATGCTGTGAGAACTAAAATTGACTCATTAAACTCAGGACCCACAATATCCAAACACATATTACAGTAAAGAAAACAGGAGACATTTGTAGTGCAAAAAGGTTTATAATATGTACTATAGAAAGGAAATTGCAAGAGAATTTGTTAGTGATAAAATGAAAATCTTCAGAATTTGAAAAGTACCTTAGCTAACCTTAGAACTTCTGAGCAGGATATGAATTGTGCTGTGATATGTATGAGATCTTAATATAGATCCTTTTTGGGCAAAGGCAGATTGTTAAAGTGTTTGACAGACCTGAAAGTAAATGCCATTTCTTGAAGTAATCTGGTGTTCATTTCAAGTTCCTTTGTTGGCAGAAGCTCCATTTGCTTTATACCTGCAGTCTCAAAGGCCCTTTTATGTTATATACTGCCATGGTCTTTATGGATTTATTTTCTGCAACAATTTTATGCATAGCTATTAAACCTCTGCATCTATCTTCTCCTCAGATAACAACATTACCCTTTTCAGACAGCAGAAGGCTCTTTGTGTCCATTATTCATAATATCTATTGGTTAGTCTTTCCATTCTTTCCTTCTTGCTGGCTGGTAATGGATGCTGGTAGATTGGTGTACACTGTGGTTAAAATAGCATAAGCCCTTTCTCTGTGGAGCAAACATATTTTTCCATCAGACTGAGAAGGCAAATTAACAGGTACAACAATAAATTTCATAAGTAACTTTATGCTTTTTCTGTTGACTAAAATATTCGACCAATATAGACGTATAAAACTGGGTGCTTTTCGTGTGAAAATATTGAAAAAAGAAATGTCCTTGTTTGAGTGGGTGTTGCATCAGTTACATAAAAGCAATAACTTGTGAGAAAAAACAATAGTCAGTTTGCATTTATTCTTATTGTTAAATTTATGTTGATAAAAAAGTAAAATGTTAAAAATTGACAATTGGTATTATAATGGAAACCTCCAAGATATTTCACAAATGTTTCATTCAGGAATACTGAATCCTCATGGCCCCCCATATCTTACACCATACCTGGAAACCCTAGGACATGTTCAGTTCTTTAATATATTGTATTTACTTTCATTCCAAAAAATCTCAACTTTATATATTGTACTGTATATTTACACATATACTGCCAAAATACAGTTTCCCTTTTTTTTTGTATATAGGCCACCTCCTTTTTTAGCCCTCGCTTCTAGTATAAATTAAGTGTGCCTAATTCTAGCATCATTATTTATTTACTTGTTTACTTTTTTGTATGTGTATCCTGTTTCTCTATCTGTAGCCATCTTTAATTTGTTCCAGCATTTTCTTGCACAATTGAACTAACCTTGTGAACTTTTGATAGGCTCATTGTAATGAAACTGTCCCAGCTACCGTAAAGGTTCATAACTGATTAATTTATTTTTTAGTTCCCTAGAACACAATATCAATATCTTTTTAAAAGTCAAGTTTTTTCCGTTCACAGTTTCTCTAAATACAGTTGTCGTTTTCACCACAAACAAGTCAGTCTCGATAATTTCTTCAAAAGTGCTCTGTAATTACAGTCTTGTCTTAATTTGTGTAACACAATTATATAATCACAACAAGGGCATCACTAGCCTCTGCATTTATTAGGGGCTTAGCCCCCAATCTCTGGCAATATATTAGACAAATAAACAATACTTGTTGAGTTTTTGCTCAGTCGTGCATGCATATCACAACACAGAACAGTAGGGAGAAGGGTTGGGCTCCTGAAGATCAGGGGCTGGAAGCTTAAGCCCATTGGACGGGTTGGGGAGGGGTGTCTCCTGAGGTCAGGGGCTAAATCTCTGAATCTGAAACTGATTCATTTTGCTTTTCATCCCTGAAATTAAATTTCAAATGCTGAAAAATGTACTTCTGCTTCAGGTTAAAATATCCTTAAATCAAAGCAAACAATTTTACGTCCTTAACCATCAGAGCTGGCAATGTTTTGTTTGTAGATGTTCATATGGAAACCCCTTGAACTTAATAAAGCAACCTCCAGCCTAATGGTTTAAAACACATTAGTCTTCTTGTGACCTGTTTGAGAATTATGTGTTATATACTAGATTTGTCATTTTCATTTTTTCTTCCTTTTAGATTTAGCAGCTTGCGGCTTATCTTTCTGTCTTCTGACTCACAAGATTTTTCAGATGCGACTTCCATCTTTCATTTTTTTAAAACAAAACTTTTAATGACTGTTCTCCTTGTGGTCAAATATTTGAAGTGTTAACATTGTCAGACACAGCAAATTGGAAAACAGCCATAAAGTGCAGGATAGTTTGTTCTAATATTTACCTCTTAGTTATTTACTTTATTCCTTTTTTGACAATCATTCATTTTTCTTTAGAATTCTGTTTAGGAAAGACTTTGCAAAATCTTATTTGCCTATGTTGCTTTTTGATCTTATACACTTGAATATCTCTTGGGAAAATTGCAATGAAAACTGCCTGTCTGAAAGTGACTTTATGTGATACTTGGCTTTTGAATGCCATGTCCAATATGACTGAACAAAACACATTTGCATTTAAGCAAATTTCATTTTAGCAAGATATAATGAAATAAAATAATATTGTGTGTGTGATGAAATAACAAATTGTGAAAGCTCAACAAGAGTTGGGGAATGACCCCATACATTGTCCAATGGACAAAGATAAAAAACAGTCAAAAATGAATCAAAATTGATCATACAAGACATTTAACATTTGGTTCAAAGAGTTTATATAGAAAATGGTGGACGGAAATGACCATGAGGAAATGACGTCATCTGTAGCGGCCGGAAGTGACATCATTCCAGCCACACTGGAAGTGACATCATATGGAAACGCCGGAAAGTGATTTCATCTGGGATGGCCGGAAAAGTGACGTCACGGAAGTTGCGTGTGTTGTTGTTGCTGCCATTTTGTGGACCCAGAAGTAAGGTAAGAGCGTTCTTATTTTTCTCCTTTATTTCTGTCGACAAAGAGAAAGTGATATCAGTGCACATAACCAACCCTCTACCTCATGAAGTATCACTCACCTTTGGACTTGATGGCTGCTTCTTAATCCCGCATGTGTGACATGTGTTATAATTCAAACAATTAACTCTTGATTGTCAAAACCTAGGCACTTTCACATAATTGCAGCAGGTTTTCCCATGCAACATTTCCAGGACTAGTGGATAAAGTTACATTTTTTGTCTCCTGTAATTGTGTCCTCTAACATGCACCACAGTAGATGACCATACAGAATTCATAGTGAGCTCATGGTTTTCTTTCAGAAAAAAATGGTTTACTGTCTGCATGTGATGTGACAACAGCAGTGCCAAATGAAGGGATTATATTACTTCAAGGCTTTGCTTATGCATGAGTTCTGAAGAGCTAGGAAGTCTGACCAAATAACTGATGTAGTAGCAGCATTTGGATATATGTACACTCACATATCCATGTGTGGTTACAGACAGAACCAGGTAAAATGAGGCTCCTTGAAAGGGCTGAGGAGCTCTCTCTAAGTGACAGGATGAGGAGCGTGAAAATCTAAGATGAGCACAAATTAGTGCAAATGTTGCTTACAATCACGTGATGGCAGATGAAGTGAGAGTACCTCCTTAGTACTTTCTGCAGGAGGAGTATCAGGCGCAACTACTGGAAATCCAATTCAGGACCCATTTCAACCTTAGTATTTTCCAGGTAGCCATGAGCATGACTGCTTACCAAAATGATCTAGAGATTGTTGGTAGTGAAATGGAAGTGTGGTAAGCCATGCTTAATCAGTTGATATTACAACTCTTCCAAGAACAGAGCAAGGAAAGGAGGTGTGATTTTTTTCCAAAGCAATGGTAAGTTTCTGTTTGGCTTCATCTTTATTTTTATTGATTATATTTGTGTAAGACCTTTCCTATAATGGCATCTATATATGAAACATGGAACTCCTATGTCTATGATACTGTAGTGCCCTGTCTAGAGTTGGTTTCTGCCTTTTACTTGATGTAGCTGGGACAGACTCTGGCCCTCCCACGAACATCCATCCATCCATTATCCAACCCACTACAGGGTCACAGAGGTATGCTGGAGCCAATCCCAGCCAGCACAGGGCGCAAGGCAGGAAACAAACCCCGGGCAGGATGCCAGCCCACTGCAAGGTGCGCACACACACACACACCAAGCACACACTAGGGACAATTTAGAATCCCCAATTCACCTAACCTACATGTCTTTTGACTGTGGGAGGAAACCGGAGCACCTGGAGGAAACCCACGCAGACACGGGTAGAACATGCAGACTCCACGCAGGGAGGACCCGGGAAGCAAACCCAAGAACATAAATTAGTTTAAGCAAGTCTGGGAATGTTATATTTTTATGTTGTATGGTGAAGAAAGAGATTGACTCAGTTTGCTTTCAATAAATATGCAAGAAGAATATTATGAAAAATATTGGTAAATGGCTTCACAACTAAACAAAAGCTCCATATATCCTGTCATTAGGAGATTTTATTTGGAAACATAATATTATTATACATATGGTGGTGGCATTTGATTTTGAGCTGTAACTACATAATTGGTTACCTGCTAAATTTAAGGAGAAAAGGTGAGAGATTATTTGTCCTTAAAATTTAAAAGAACACTGAAAGTATTTATATTTATTCTAATGTTATATAGTGTTTTCACACATACTGCCCAGATATCTGTGAACTTTGCAGCACTGTTATAATAACAGGATAACTAACCTGAAATAAAAAATAGTTAGAAACTAGTTACACCGTAATGAATTTTATACAAAAAATGAACATCTCCCTATGTAAACTAACCCTTCACAAGTACAAAAGCAGCACAATGTGAATAAATAAATACATACATACAGTATATACAAATACAGGCATACTACATGTCAAAATGCAAAAGCACAGTCAAGGAAATTTTACTTAGATGCAAAAAAGAGTGTTAAAATGACAGCCTGGCTCTTTCAAAAGAAAAACATTAAAGATTAAAGAGTGAAAGTTCACAACATTGTGCAAGGCCGCTGAAATACAGGGGGGAAATGGTTGCCCAGACTACCTGACTAAGACCAATTACATCACATTGTCTTATGGCACTAGGTCATGCCTCTTGAACTAAATTTGTTTTGGCCATCTTAAAGCCTTGAAAAAATAAAAATCACAAGTAAAACAATACAAAATAAACACAACAAATTAGAAAATGTATGCCTGGTGTAACATTCAGGTTGATTTTGTGAGTTCATTATCTGATTTGAAAGTTTTTAAAATTTTCAGTTTCTTTATAAAAGAATCACATATCACATCTTTGTTTATTAAACACAGCATTTTTGCAACAGTGAATTATATTCAAAAATAAAAGCAATAATTGAAAGAAATTATAATGTAGATTACATTAAACTGTGTGTACATAGAGTTTTTAGCAACACTTTACAATTTCATGTGGTTAGAAAGTCAGCCAAAAATAAGCATGTGGTGGCTCAATAGCTTTTATAGACAACAGATTCCGATTACAAATGGCATAGATTGAAGTGCTGTTGTTAGTTGCTGGTCGTTAAAGATCTATTAACACTGTAAGATTCTGAGAAATGAATTCATCATTTTGTTTTTAGTCCGTTAGGTTAATGTAAAGCACTTCTAACTAGTCTACCTAAGAAAGGTGTCAATCGGTTGCAGTTAGTTAAGAATACAGACGCAAGAATCTTAACCAGTAAAAGAAAATCTGAGCACATCTCATCAGTTCTAATGTTGTTTCATTGGTTACCTGTGTGGCGAGGTGGCCTTTTACTATTATGGACCAAAAATCTGGAATAATTTACCAATAGAGGAACACCAGGATGATACTGTGGAACATTTTAAGAAATTCCTAAAATCCCTCTTTTAATTTTGCTTGTTCGTAGCTTTAATTAAGCTCTACACTTAATAATCTAGATATGCATAGAATAACCATTCTCTTTGGCAAATCTGAAATCTTTATTAAATTTACTTCTTCCTGTTTAAGCATTCTACACTACCACCACCCTCTGATCAAAGTCATGTATGATGTTTGAATGAAAGTAGATACTCCAGCTTATCACAATACAGACTGTGTTGTATCTTCTAAAATGAAGCCTAAAAAACAACAAAACAAATTACTTAAGGACGTTTATGTTAGACACACTGTCCAGTGGGAGCTGGGCGGCCTTTTGGCCATGGAACACCTGCAGATTTTGGTTTTTCTTCAGCTTAATGGGAGTTTTTTTTTTAACATTATTATTGAATTGTAATCTACAAACATAAAAAAAAAACTATTCTATATTTAAGGACTACTTCTCTTAATGATAAATCCTTCTTATATAAGTGTGCATTATTTATTTATCGTTTGTATACTGTTTATTCATTATTATTCGTATCTAAATTTAATTTGTTTTTCTTTGCATGTAATTACTTTTTTGACATACAGTAAAGCACTTTGAGCTACATCCTTATTATGAAAATGTGCTATAGAATAAATGTTGTTGTATTACTAATTGTAGTTTAAAGTTCCTAAAAGTAACATTTTTGGAAGATCCAATGTGGAGTTAAATTCTCTGTTGAAGTCTCAAAGTAAAAATTGGTGGCAGCTTTGGAACATGATGATGAGCAGATGTAAGACTTAATTATAAATTATAGTGTCAGAGCAATACTGAATCATTAAAATTTGCAAAATAATCCAGTTGGGACGTTGTCTTTATTGCAATGTAAATATTGAGTACACACAGTATTTATTCACTCTTTGACTACAAAACAAGACTTATACAGTTCCATTTATTTCTAGATATGGTAAGCAACTTTTTTCTTTTTTTTATTTTCTTTACTTGTACTGCTAATCTACTTTAAACAGCAGAAGAGAGCTTGTGTGCCATTTGGCTATCAAGAGAGGCTGTCACATGAGTAAAAGAGGAAAATATACGAAATGTACAAGTTGAAAGGAGTTCTCTCAAGGTAAATTTGAAACTGAAAACTAATCTGTAATTGAGGTCACACTGAATGTCTCTTTACTTCAAGATAGATGAGCTTGCAAATTCACCAATACTTTTAATGGGAGATTTTGAAATTTCATATATTTATACACTGAGAACAATTTGAAAAATATCAATAAAAAATGCAATTTTCCTGACATATTCTCTTGAAGAATACGTGTGTCAAATGTTAGCAATATCTGTTCATTGGGAGCCTAGTTGTTTCATGCAGACGGACAGACAGACATGGCAATCGCAAAAGGTGCTTTTACATTGTACGCAAAAACACCTAAAAAAGAATAAATCTGCATACAATGTACTCAGCCAGCTGTGAAATCTGACAGGCAGCAAGAAGGCTGACTGATATGCCTATCACTTTATGGATCTGTCGGGTGCCTAGTGTTCATGTCGCAAAAGTAGAGCAACCCCGTCAACACTGAATATGGCTCTATAAACTACAAAGAGCCAGACATGTAATTGTTTCAAGAGTTGGGAAGCACACTGGTGGGAAGATGAAACAAAAAGACAACAGATGATGAATTAACAGCTTTGGTTAACTTTCAGGTGTTCAAATGGGTGCTCCATACCATAGAGTAGACAAAGGTTCAGAAGTAAAAGGGACTGAGTGTTTTTGTTTTAACTGTTTCGTTGAACTGTCTGTACTCTGTGCTCTACCTTATTTATCTCCCCATGGCAGTCTGCTTGTACTTTAACACACGATTTAACACTTTTCCCCTCTTTAACCTTATTCTGCGTTCAGATGGTCACTGTGAGAACATCCTCCTTCTGTTCTACTATTCAGAATTAAGTATGGTGCATATAATCCTATATATTACATTGATTTTATTGTACTTGTAATAATAAATATGCAAAACTTGCTTGTGCACTTGATTTTACAGATTAATGATTTATGGAAAACAATCATATTTACTGATGACACAAATGCCAGGAGGTATTTGAGGTAGCTCCTTTATATGGAAGCAGCATTGACCCATTGACTGATCCAGCAGTAGTGCGAGCTTCATGAATGGGCAAATACTCATGAGGTTACTGGCAACTATAAGATCATTTATGCCAGGCACATAAATTAACCTGACTTGTATAAAAGATGTATAGCAGCTTTATATGGAAAAGGCCGAGGTGTGGACTGGTGGTAGACTTGTCTGTACCTATATCTAGATTTGTATTTGGGAAGGCAATCAATTAGGCCCAAAAAATTCTGGGCTATGTCAAGTCAAGTCAAACATATTTATATAGCACTTTCAAAACAACTAGAAGTTGGCCAAATTAGGTTACAACAATAATATCCACAACAACAATAAAAAGGAGCAAAAACATAATACAGTACATTAAAAAGGTAAAAGACATAAAGCAATGCAGAGCTAGGAACAAAACCCGAACGTTTACAACCATAAAAATATGCCTACATTTAGAGAATAAAACAAGAGGTAAAACTACAAAATTAAACTAGAATGTGAGTGCAACCAATAGCAAGTGAATAAAAGTAAGTTTTTAACAATGTTATAAACAGTGGTGTTTTGATGCCAACATTACAGAGCACACTAGGGACAACTAACTCAGAAGACTGTGTGCAGATATTTACAGGAAGTGAAAGTGTAAAAAGGCAGGTTGATAATTATTTACTTAAGTAATGATACAATTTACCATGAGCTTAATATTTACATTCTAAAAATAAAACCACCTTAATTTCCTTTACATTTACCCTTCTTCTATCAAAAACTATGGTATACCATAAGAGATCCATCCATCCATTATCCAACCCGCTATATCCTAACTACAGGGTCACGGGGGTCTGCTGGAGCCAATCACAGCCAACACAGGGCGCAAGGCAGGAAACAAACCCTGGGCAGGGCGCCAGCCCACCGCAGTGCACACACACACACCAAGCACACACTAGGGTCAATTTAGAATCGCCAATGCACCTAACCTGCATGTCTTTGGACTGTGGGAGGAAACCGGAGTACCCAGAGAAAACCCACACAGACACAGGGAGAACATGCAAACTCCACGCAGGGAGGACCTGGGAAGTGAACCCAGGTATCCTAACTGCGAGGCAGCAGCACTACCCACTGAGCCACTGTGCCGCCCACCATAAGAGATGTGAATGTAAATTGTAAAAGGAGAATATACAGTATAAACAAAATATATTATTAGCATTTTAGTCATCAATTGTATACTAAATTAGTGAATTAATTCATGCCCAAGACTTCAGAAGTTACAAGCTGTATGCATATTAGTGAGATGTTTTTAGTTACAATGAAACATGCAGGAACTGAACCTGCACAGGCCAGAGAAGGGGCAGACAAGTTAGATCTGATAAAAGTGTTTAGTAAACCTTTTTTTTGCCTAGATAGAAAAATGCTACCACACTAGGAAAATAGGATGAAAATGTGCAAGGACAAGTTGAAGACTCTAAAATGGAAAAAAAATAAATATGAGTAGTGTTAGCAAACAAGTCAAACATTTTTAAAAGTGCTAGAGCCTGTGTATCATATAAAGAATGGGTGGTCTTTGTGTCTATGGTACCCAAAAGGTTTCACTTGTATCTTTTTTTTTTCTTCTGCTCTGAGATGCCCAGTACCCAACTACCAAACAAACATTATTTTGTATAGAATTTATTTCAATTAGTTAAAAAATACATTCCATCCGGAAATTTGCATATTATTTTGGAGAGGCTGCTTTAGGTATTTTTCAGAAAAATAAAATGCTTAAGATATAAATTGTAAGAACAAATGTAACTATTACTTACTTTACTCTGTGTATGTTAAGAGACAACAATTGACAAAACTGATTCCAGTAAATAATGTGCATAGTATAACATTGTAAGGAATACCCCTGTTTGAAAAATAGACAATTATGACACAGTGATATAAGGATGAGCATGAAAATTAATAGTGTTCAGATGTTAGGGCAATAAAAAAGTGGAACACTAAAATATAAAAGATAAATCCATTCCAGTTCACAGTCTGGCTACGGCTCAGACAGAAGCTAAGGGATTAAGGCAAGGAAATGTTGGAGATTCCAAGAAAGCAAGTACACACTCCCTTGTGTATATTGTTAAATTGCCCCAGCAGAGAGAAAGAGGAAGGAAAAAAAAAACTGGAACAGAATAAATGCTCTGTATTTTCTGGAAAGACAAAAGAATACCAGTAATCTTGGCACTGTGAAGCTTTGTGGTTCAAGTGGTTTTAAAGTGGGTTTGACTAAAGGAAATTCCCAGTATGAATTGTGGCTAAATTGTGACTCACTCTTTGACTTTGAACAAGACTCTTAATTTCCTTGTGCTGTGCCCTTTAAAAGAGTTATGAAATTTGTGGTTCTACTCTCCTCAGAAAATGACAGATTATTGACATGAAACTCCTTTGAAGTGATAGTGATATTATTCATCATATGAAATAAGATATTAATTTTTCTGCTGCACTCAATTAATTCTTGCTTTAATGTTAAGGAACCCTTAAGACTGCTGCATACTGAAATGTCCTTGAATTTCTGAAGTGATTTTACCTTGTATGCAATAGGCTCAGGTTTTGGCTTCAAATAAGAAATGATGATTATGTTGTTTCCATATCAAATATCAGTTTCCTGGACAGAAGCATCAGCATACCTTTTTTCATTTCTGCCTAAAACAGACTGACATTTAACATATTCATTAAGAAGACTTCCTGTTGAGGAGTCCATGGTAGCCATTGTCTGGCCCAAGTTAGTCAAGGTGTGCTGTCTTGGATGTCTAAGCAGAAGTCCTATGACAGGTGACTGAACTCTAAGCCATAGCTCTGACCCTAGCAAGAAGCTTCATGATGAGTCATCATGCATGGTGTTACTATTTTCAGACATAAAACATCACAAAAAGCTCTGAAAACAACCATGTTTAAAACCATCCCTGTCTGTGACACAAATATATCATATACACTTTATAATCGTAGAGGGTAACACCTAATGTGTGCATGCATTTAGACTAGTTCACCTTCAGAAAAACCTAATATTTAACTATTAACGGAAACCCCTTACAGCCTAATAGCATACATGAATAACCAGATGTCTGTCACATAATCCCAATAAAATTATGTTATTACATAGCTTAATACCACTTATCTTTGTTATTAGCTTATTAATTATTTCATTTCTCTAAACCCACTTCTTCCATTACTAGGTTGTGGGTAGCTACAGCCTATCCTGGCAGTACTGGGTGGAAACATAAAAATAACCCTTGTTGCACTATCAATAAGACAGGGCCAAATTAAGAGTAATAAATCATATTAATATATATTTGAGATGTGGGATTAAACCCACATGCGTGAAAAATGTCCATATGAACAGATGGAGAATGAACAATATCCATACAGATAGCAACTAAGTCTAGATTTGACCCTACATCCCCCAAGCTATAACGAATCAGCACTATGGGTAGGAATTGCCATGGACCCCACATTACAATATTTTTTTGGATACTTGAGTCAAAATTTAATATTATGCACTTTTAAATGTTTTGTAATATGCTCAGTATTGCAATTTGATTCTGTACTATATTGTAATTTGATTGAAGTTAATTTGAAAACATATCCCTATAGATAAAATGTCAATCTGTTACAAAATGGCATTCTTAGCATAAAAATTCTGGTGCGGACACATGGCCATTGAAAAGAGGTGCTGTCAGAAGGAGCTATTTTGGACTTTTCTTATTTTAAGGACATCGTGGAGCTTTGTTGCAACTCAGGGGGAGATGAAATGTGGCCACTAAGAATAGTAGCAGATAAAGTGCCCAGAGGAAGATGAATATTTCTCTGTGATTACATAAGTCTGAAAGTTGTAAATTTAGTATAACTCAGCATGAAATTGTATTTTTTTCTGTTAAGGTTGAACAAAATAGTCCTAATTTACCCTTGTACTTGATTCTAATGTGACACAGAACAGTTGCATGTTTCATATTAAACTCTTTATTCATTGTAAGTTTGTGAAAATTAGTCAAAAAAGAAAAATCCTGCATTTGTCCTTAGTGTAATAATGATAAGTTGCCAATAAAAAATATTGCAATATTCTAATTTATCAGTTTCCCCCTACTTCTAATAACCATGACACCACTACACTCCGTTTATTTATTTCTGCAATATCAGATTTTGATAACTTGCAATAGAGATGTCCTTTCTGTAATAACATAATCATGTTAGAGAATGAAATCCAGTTGGTCAAAATTTCACACAAAAACATGACAGGACAGCAGACATGATAACATTAGAAGTTTAACAATTAAGAGACACTTCAGTCCATTAAACTGTGAGATAATAGCTGAGCTTTCTCAATATTTTTTCCAGCTACTTTTTAAAAGTTTTCATAGTTTCCTCTTCAATAATATGCTTTTGGTCCAGACTGCCACAACCCAAACAGAAATTAACCTGTACCTCTAATGCACGTGGAGATGAGACAACAAAAGAGAAGGCCATTATTCCTCATTTACTTCCATATGCTAAAAGGCCAAATACTATTTCTATTATGCTACTTAATATCTGAATTTGATCTTTGCTCTTTTCTGTTTTTGTTTCTTACAAAGTTTGACTGTTGACAGATACTTCCCTGCAAAAAAATCTTAAAAAATGATGTGAATACTGTACTAATCTTATTTTTATTTAAATAATCTCATTGAAAAAAAAGTTTAGAACCATTTTTGTAATAAACCAAAAGTACCGAAGTTAACATAAATTCAACTATAATAAAGTACAGGTAGTCCCCAGGTTACGGACATCCGACCTACGACTTACGAACGAAGCCGTAGCTGTGACGCATGCGCCTCAGTAACTGCCAGCAGTAGCTGGACGGAGGCTGGAGGTGGGTGATTTTGCTGCTCGCACAGTGTAGTGTCCCTTGGGCGGCACCCGGCGGCAAGCAGTTTCACTGCCCGCCCACCACACATGGTTGCCCCGTTCATTCTCAGTGGGCGGCTGGTAATGCTGCAAGCGGTGGCTGGATGAAAGCTGGAGGGGGTGATTTCGCTGCTCACGCAGTGTAGTGTCCCTCGGGCGGCTCCCAGTGGCAAGCAGTTTCACTGCCCACCCACCGCACACGGCTGCCCCGTTCGTTCTCGGTGGGCAGCTGGTAATACTGCAAGTGGTGACCCGGTTGTGTCTGAACGGAAGCCATTGAGGGTGAACGGGGCGGTGGGGGTAGCATTGTAGTGTGCATCGGATGGCTGCCTATTGAATGGGGGCGATTCACTACCTGCCTTTGGCTGCACCGTGTTCGTTCTTGGTGTGCGGACACTGCACGCAGCATACTGTAGTGGAGGTGACTGTGAGGTGGGCTGGTGATGAACCCCCCCTTAATGCCCCCATTCATTCTCAATAGCAAGCCTGCTTGTACTGTTACACACATACCAGGAAGTTGTCTCTTGTCAGTACATCAGACGTGTTGACGATGGGTGCCTTCCTGCTGTGATAGCGTGTACAGTGCTGTGCAGAAGAACTCATCTTAATCTTTTGTCTTCACACTTCAACAATATATCTCTGAAACACAAATCTGATGCAAGTCCTGGTGATACAGTAAAGAAGAGAAAAACCATCACCATTGAAGATAAAGTAGAAATAATAAAAAGGTCAGAGAGAGGTGAAACTCCATCATTGATTGGCAGAGCACTTGGTTACAGTCGGTCAACAATAGCATTTATTAAATTTATGCATCTGTTCCAGCTTACATACAAATTTAACTTAAGTACAAACCTACAGTCCCTATATCGTATGTAACCCGGGGATTGCCTGTATTTTGATTTGTATATGTTAAAGTGATAAACTTGGATTAAAGCACACAGTGCCCTCATGTCACTGTATAGTCTACTGTGTGACATATGCAGTACTATACCACAGAGCATGTTCTTTCTTTATTGTATGTAAAATATACATTAAATATGTCATTAGCCCCTACATCCAGGGACATTCTAAGACCAAGTAGAGCAGAAAAGAAAAGATTCCAACACCTCATGGGAATCTCAAAAACATTCTTGATCAGTTCTGAGGTTAGATCCCACCTAGTGCCATGAGGATCCATCTTAACCACCTTCCAAGGGGCCATGTCAGAACAATTTAAATAGCAGGTGGTAGTTAAATCTTTAAGAATTACCCAAATGGCATAAACTGGTTTCTCTCAATACAAAGAAGCTTTGGTATACTCAGTTTTCTCTAGGATTGCTAAATCCTCATTCTATTATGTTAAATAAGCCTGTCACTATATACAAAACAAAATTTCTGCCAATATGCACTTTTTAATTTTATTCATTCAGTATACCATAGCTAGCTACCATTGTTGATGATCATAAATGAAATCAGGAAAAATAAATCCAACTAGGAACCATAGCTAAGTCTGAAATACTGTACGTTATTCCTTAACAAGCAATTCATTTAATGTTCTCTTTTACAACTGAACAATGCATGATATAAAAAAAGAAAATAGAGCATATATTAACATGAAAAGAAAAATGTTCCGTTAAATATGATTAGGGTTAAAGTTCTTATAGTTGAGAAAATAAGAATCATTGAGGATATCATGAAGCACTTTAGAACAAGTTGTATATATACAGTAGCTACTATTCCACAGATTTCTGATCACCCTAAATCACTCCTTGCATTTCCTTATTTATGCACTCACCTTTACTTTACTTTATCTTGAGAATGCATGTTTCCAAAAATGCAAAAAAGTCCCAAGGACAGAAAATTCTGTCATTTCTCAAACCCCTATAAATCAAAACCTAAGTCAGGGTCAAATGCTGTTTACACCTGTGTTTTTTAAATACGTTGTGCATTTCCAGACATGATTGATGGCAGCGGTTGTCTAAAAGGTTTTCTCTTCATTTGAATCCATCCCCCCCCCTTATTTATTAGGTTGACCTGTTCTGGTTTTATATTCTTTGTAACATTCTGTTGGTTAACTGTATTTTTTTCATGTTAGACGCTGAAACGGGGGTTTCAAACAAATGTCTGTTATCCTTGAATGCAAAATGCTATTTCTGTTACTTGGCAGCCTGTCTGCATATTTCAAACAGTTCATCAAAAAAGTAGTTAAAATAAAATGGATAAAATTTTGAAAGGCCACATTTTCCTTCGGGTTATATGAATTAAAAACTCAAAATAAAAAAAAAATATGGGTTAAGAACAAATGAACTAAAAAAATAAACGAGAGACAAATAGTATAGGAGAGATGCAAAAAAATCTTTCACTACCTGCACAACCTCAATAAATACAATTCTAAACCCCATTTCACAATCATGGGTCAATGTTGGGAGTGCAAAACTATCACAATACCATGTGAAGGTAACTGAACTTCTCTGGTTTCTTGATCAACTGATTGAAACAAACTATTCTTTTCTGGATTAAAATATTTCCAAACATTTTGAGGCGCTGATTACCTATACTCTTCCCATGTTATACTTAGCAAAATATTGCTTGATTATGTACTGGAGATAGACAGTCTCTTGGGGCCATTGCCATACCATATTCTTGAGGTGCATCTCCCATATAAAGGGCCAGGATCTCTATATTTTTTCCAAGAGCAATGAGTGATTTCCCCCATTCTTTTGCCTGCCCTCTCAGACATCTTTTTAATCCTTTGTTCAAGAAACAACTATGGTCCCTACAAGTGACCTACCTTTAACAGTAGAATAATGTGGGATGTTCACTCCAATGCAAACTTCTCTCACCACACCATACACTATCTCTGTTTGGCACTCTGTCCTGTTTTTTTTACAATATCCCTTTTCTTCTGTGTAACTCTTATCAAGTTGAGTTTTCACTACAGCACTAAATGATGCAATATGGTTTATTTTCAATTAGTATGTCTTATTACACTGGGGTGAAACCTAAGGCTTCCTAACTGTACAGAATAAGGTAAACTTGTAATTTTCCAAAATTTTAGTTTGGTTTGGATATGTTACTTTGTGTGTCATTTGCATACATGTCTGTTGTAGCTAAAAATACACAATAGATTTTGATTTTGTAGCTTCACAGAGTAAGGTGAATATAAAGTTTTTTGAATATTGGATTACTGCTCAATATGATACTGCTTGTGTAGCCTGCATGCTGTTCTGCTGTTAATCCATGCTCACCCTATTGCTTTATCACACAGCTGCTTGAATAAATAGACCTATCTAAAATAAACATAAAAAAGCAAAAAATTTTGCAAACTGGAGTATACACTCGCTGAGAAAATTATAGGAACACCTGTACACCTACTTTACTTATCCATGCAATTATCTAATCAGCCAATCATGTGGCAACAGTGCAATGCTTGAAATTGTTTAGCTAACAGGGCAGGAGCTTCAGTTAGTGATCACATCAAACACCAGAATAGGGAAAAAAATGTACTCTCAGTGATTTTGACCGTGGCCTGATTGTTGGTGCCAGACAGGCTGGTTTGAGTATTTCTGTAACTGCTAATTTCCTGGGGTTTTTGTGCAAAACAGACTCTAGAGTTTACTTAGAATAGTGTGAAAAATAAAACACATCCAATGACTGAGTGACAGAGTGACATCCCAGGCTTGTAAGAGAGGTCAGAGGAAATGGCTAGATGGGTTCAAGCTGACAGAAACTCTACAGTACCTCAGATACCCTGTAGCAGGTAAGATATTATATCCTGCTTTGGCTCTTCAGCCTGTCACACCTCTATTGGTGCAGTTAGGTCAGCTGCAAGGTCATCAGCTGGAAACCGCCGTTCATGGATGTTTCGCCCCCTAAACCAATACATCTCCCAGCGGGGGGCCAGTTGCATCCTGGGCACATCTCCCCGGCACCCCCTGCACCTGCCTTCCTCTGCAGCCAAAGCCAGTAGCTCCCTTTCTCCGCTTCCTCTCCCAGTACCTTTATAGCTTTCCTCAAACTCGAGACTGCCACTCTCACACTGTGTAACAATTGGACTGTCGCTTTGCTGACAAAACCTTGGCAACCAACCTCCACGGGGTAAACTCTGGCTTTCCAGCCAGCCTCTTGGCACACCATTGCCAGCGTGATATACCTCAAGTGCTTCCTTTCATGGGCTGCTATCATACCCTCCTCCCAAGGGATGGTTAGTTCGATGAGCAGGACCCTCTTCTTCACCGCAGACCACATGACAATATCTGGCGTGAGAATAGTTATTGCAACCTCTCCTGGGAAGACCAGCTGTTTCCTGAGGTCTGCCAACATTTGCCACTCTTTGCCAGGTGTAAGCATGCTAATCCTCTTTTGCGCATGGGGTTGATACATACTGCCGGACTTTACAAATCCTGCTAGGGCATGCTTAGCTATTGCCGGTGTGTGATTTGCTGCTACCCTACAGCTCTCCAGGATCTCGGCCAGCTTTGCCAGGACTTGATCATGGAGCCACCTGAAGCATTCCTGAGTCAAAGCCACCTTACAACCTGACAATATGTGGTGGAGGCTCGCCTTGATGCTCCTGCAGAGGGAACAGCCTACCTCCTCACTATACCACTGTGTGAGGCTCCAAGGGCATGGGAGGGTGTCGTAGATTGCCCTCAACAGGAAGCTAAGTCTAGATTGTGGGATCCTCCATATATCTGCCCAGATGAAGTGTCTGTTAATGGTAGTACCACATCTTGTCCAAGCTCCTTGGCTGCCCGGAGATATTGCTTTCACATGGAAGCGCTCCTGCTTCAGACTGGTGACTTTGTCCGCCACCATGATCTTCTGTTGTCTTTTGGTGGCTTTGGACCAGAATTGCTACACTGCTCCCCAGCCCAGGCCAGCACGACTGGTCTGGACTGCCCCCACCACCTCTCAATGCTGCAAATTGTAGATGGCCCGATCCCCCTCAACCTGCACCTTCCATTTTCAGCCTGTGTGGATGGGGACTTTCACACTCCTTATGAGCGGGTCTGCAGAGTTCTTTAGATCCAACACAAGGCAAGCTTTTTCCTGTTTGTACCCCAGGCTCATAGAACTGATAGGGAGCTCCAGCACATTGGTGAACAGAAAAGCAACTCAGAATAAACAGAAAGATGGGTGAATCAAGAACAATGCTGGCTTCAAAACTGGCCCAGAGTCTGTGTGTGTGTTGCTGTGTCATGAGTGAAGCTTACATTGGACAGGCACCCTGTCCGGAGCTGTTTCCTGCCTTGTGTCCAGTGCTGCCAGGACAGGTTCTGCTCCTCCCCCACCACAACTCCAAAGTTCTCTGTTTGAGAATTCTAACTGGGAAAATTTTGGAAGACTCAAATAACATTAGCGAACAAAAATGTTACTAAAAATTTTTCTCCTGATAGAAACGTTATCCACAACAGTCTATACTCAGTGTCTCTCATTTGTCAGCTTCAGATGGCCACAATGTTGTCACTTGACCTGTATGTGCTTCAGTTTAATTTAGCTTTATAACTTTTTTTTATAATTTTGGTGAGAGCTGTGCCCATTTATGTTTTTGTATATTATGATGTTAATTAATTGCTCCATTCAGACTTGTATTGCTCATAAAAACTGAATCTTTTTTTTTTTTTTTTGTTAGAAATCACTGTAATCAGCTCCTAACTTTCAGGACTCAAAGATACATCGTCACCTTTTTGGAGGGTATGATGCCGTTGGAGGATATCCTTTACATTGTGGAGTCCAATTTTGAGTGGGTAATGCCCATTCCAAACTCACCCCTACCTTTGTTACCCTTAACCACGGCCCTGCTGCCTGCTACATTTCTACAGACGTTTTATAACAAGCCGTTTTAACATAATAACATTTACTCAAGACTTTTCTGGATACGAAATTTCAAAATATACTCTGCATGTATTCAAGGATGGGGAACTGACCAGAATGGGCCCTGCGCACCTGCATGCATAATGAAACCCAGCACCATACACATTCATTCAAAAAGCACACTTTTTACCTGACACCACCGTGTTAACAGCAATAACCTTATTGCTACTATGCATAATGTATGATAATGTAGCAGAATCTAAAACGAGTAAATAATATTCCGTGTACTTTTAAATACACATGCACCCACAGCTAGTAAAACAACAGTAAAGACCCGTCACGTGCCATTCTCGCACGCTTTTCTTTCAAAGAGCTGAGCCACGAGCATCGCATTGCTCCGTGGAATTCTGTACTTCATCTCAGGGGTGGACCTACAAGTGTGACGCAACTTTACGCCAGCCAATAAACATGCTCGGAACATGTCCACCCCTTACTTTAAATAAAATGACGTCATCCATCAGAACGCGTCAAACGAACCATAATACTACTGTGCTGGTCGAAGCAGCATGAAAGAGAGGCGGGGCGACGATTGGTGACGACTTTTGAGAGGAGGACCGAGCCAGCTTGCTTAGGAGTAATAAAAACTAACTTAAAGCTACAACAGTACTACAAAGAAGAAACGGATGAGAGAAGTTTAAAAACGGAAAACACATATACAACAGTTTTGCTTACATGTCGCATACTCACCGACTACAAGATTAACGTTAATTTTTAAACATTGTAATAAAGTTAATACTGTACTTGCAAATTGATGAGACGTTTGTGTTCCACAAAAGTTTTTACGCGGATTTGCTTCAACGTATACCTTGATCATTGGGTGAATTTACGTACGTACATTTAATCATGTATTTTATTATTTTTCAGCACAAATGGGCACAGTGTAATCTTCTTGCTTTTTGAATATGTTATACATAAGTTGCGCCCCGTCCTGGAATAGTTTCAGCCTAGCGCTCGATAATGCCAGGGTAGGCTACAGACTCCGAAACCTCTAGATGGGTTGCTTTTCAAACTATATTTGCAATGTGACATTCTCAAACCCGAGTAATCTACCGCAGCATCGCCTCTTAACGTATTTTAAATGTAAAAATGCGTCATTTCTGCCTGTCGAGGCTAGGGATCTGCACTGGCAATCGGAAGGTTGCTGGTTCGAATCCCATTAATGCCAAAAAGAGACTCTGCTAAGTTGGGCCCTGAAGCAAGGCCCATAACCTACAATTTCTTAGCGCTTTTCTCACTACTCAAAGCGCTAAGAAATTGTAGGTTATGGGCCTACAATTAGAATTATTATTACAGTATTATTAAATATCTAATAAAAGTGAAATCGCGACAGAAGAACAGAATCGTAGCATAGTGTATTCAGTTACATGGGTAACATTCTACCTTAAAAATAAAGCAAATTAACAATCCGATTTTTATTACTTATGGTGCATAAGAAAACAAGCCAACTCCTTGAGTAAAAACAGAAAATGACCTCTCATTGAGAAAATGTTTGGAATAAAAACATGTAATCAAAACCTTGTTTGATTATAAAAGCACTGCATACTGCAGCATTAAAATTATATACCTAGCACAATCCAAAAAAAACAATAAATAGGTCAAATAAAAAAAACGCTTAAGACGGCATTCTGTCTCTTTTCTTATTTTAATATAAATTGGATTCTGCAAAGATGTGCACAAAGGCACACAGTTAACTGTGCAAATAGAACCTGTAAACAGATC
This sequence comes from Polypterus senegalus, assembly GCF_016835505.1. NCBI lineage: Eukaryota > Metazoa > Chordata > Cladistia > Polypteriformes > Polypteridae > Polypterus > Polypterus senegalus. Next base: position 125,962,837 of record NC_053156.1, read on the forward strand.
TTGGTTTGAATTTCAGTGGAGCTAGCCTGGCCACTTTCCACAAAAGCCTTTGGTTTCACTGCCTTCCACTACCTAAATTCTCCATATGCCTGATGTTCTTCTTTTCACCGGGTTTGTGCACATTGCCATTTTTTAAAGTAACAGATTCTCTATGAGTTTATCTTTTGTACTCTATGATGGTAATTTATGTGATTTAAATGTTGGTGGTATTAAAACTACTCTTTGACTGATCCATTCACTGAACTCATTTATTCAGTTTTGGAGTAGTGGAGAAATGGAGCCTAGTCTGGCAGCATCACTCACATGGCAGATTGTCTTCAGCTCCTAAAATACCATTGTGCCACCTTAACTGTTTCAAATTCCATGTTGTTGGTCCTATATCACATGCACATCACATGTTAAGCTTCAACATGCTGTTTCTCCTATTTAAACCACAAGTGGTCAACTTTGATCTTTCACAGTCCTTGTCCTGATCTTTACTGTATACAGTATACTGTAAATAAATTAAAGCAAACTAATATTATGACAGGGCCTACTGTTTAATTTAAGCAGACTCTGTTACACGGACATTACAAAGATAACATGTATAGTGAATATGCATGCTTGAGGGGTTGAAATATAACTATTCAGTGTAATTAACCACACTTCCAGTTATAAACCCAGCACACTAAAGAATAATTTAAAAAACAACTGTGAAAAATGATGCACAATATAAACACAAAATATAAACAGAGAAATACCTTGCAATATATATTCAAACATGTACTTTGTGTATACATACTGTATACATACTGTATACATAAATATATATATATTGTGACGGATGGCCGGGGTCCATGCCTGGATGGGATGCCCCTTAACCACATCTGCCAGGGGGACAAGGATGGGAAGCCCAGTATCTCCCCCTGGACGCTAGATGGCAGCCTCCCTGGGTTGCAACGGTGCCTCGGACTCCCGCAGGGTTTCATGGGGATTGGAGTTCTGTGCAGCTCTGTGGGGTTCCGCAGGCGCCGCCAGGGGGTGCTGCAACAGGAGCGGCTGGCCCCTTTTGGGCACTGGTTTTGCCTTACCTGGAAGTGCAGCCGGGTGTCAGCAATCAACCACCTGGAGCACTTCCGGTGCTTGATAAAAGGGAGCCAGTGACCACCACTCAGCGGCCAGAGTCAGGAAGTGGAGGACAAAGCTTGCTGAGGAGGAGTGGTGGAGGAAGAGAAAGGGCTTGGTGTACTTGGGACTGTATTGTGGCTGGAGGGATTAAGGGGAAGACATGCCCTCCAGCTGAAGAAAAATAAATACTTGTTTTATTTTAACCCGTGTCTCTCGTGTGAATCTGTGGCGGGTCGGGCGCTATATAGCACCTTTCTTACTATATATATATATATATATATATATATATATATATACATACATACATACTCATTTTTTAGGTACACCTTTCCAGTGTCAGGATGGACCCCCTTTTGTCTTCAGAACTAATGTAATTCTTTGTTGCTGGAAACATTCCTCATTTATTTTATTCCCTATTGACATGATTGCATCAAGCAGTGGCTGCACATCCATGATGGAAATCTCCCGTTCCACCACATCCCAATGGTGCTCTATTGGATTGAGATCTGGTGACTGTGGAAGCCATTTTAGTACAGTGAACTCATTGTCATGTTCAAAATAACCAGTTTGACATGATTTGAGCTTTATGACATGGCGCATTATCCTGCTGGAAGTAGCCATCGGAAGATGTGTACCCTTTGGTCATAAAATTATGGACATGGTCAACAACTACCATCAGAATGTTGCGGCACAAATTGAGACTATGTTTTTCCATTCTTCTATTGTCCAAAGTTGGTGAGTACATTTGAATTGTACCTTCAGTTGCCTGTTCTTATCTGACAGGGGTGGCACCCTGTGTGGTCTCCTGCTGCTGTTGCCCATCTGCTTCAAAGTTCAACATGTTGTGTGTTCAGAGATGCTCTTCTTCACATCTCATTTGTAATGAGTGGTTGTTTGAATTGCTTTTGCCTTTCTGTTACTTCAAACCAGTCTGGCCATTCTCCTCTGACTTCTCACATCAACAATGCATTTTCACCCAGAGAAGTGCTGCTCACTGGATGTTTTCCCTTTTTTGGACTATTCTCTGTAAACCCTAGAGATGGCTGTACATGAAAATCCCAGTAGATCAGCAGTTTCTGAAATACTTAGGACCAGCCCGTCTGGCACCAACAACCATGCCTCATTCAAAGTTACTTAAATTACCTTTCTTCTCCATTCTGATGCTTGGTTTGAAATTCAGCAGGTCATCTTAACAATGTCTACCTGCCTAAATGTATTGAGTTACTGCTATGGCCGATTAGATATTTGTGTTAACATGCCATTGAACAGGAGTACCTAATAAAGTGGCCGGTGAGTGTATATACTGTAGATACACTCACATATATATATATATATATATACACATATACATATATACTGTATATACATATACACATACCTTCATAAACAGTGGTAGTGAAAAATGTTCTGTTGAAACAATGAATTTAGGAATACATTTAATGCAAAATAAAATAAAAAAAGAATAAACAAGAAGCAGCCCGGCAAACTATTTAGCACTTCTGCTTCATATCTCCAGGACACAATTTCCAGGTTCTAGTAGATTCTCTCTGGGTACTCCAACTTGCATCCCAAAAATGAGCATGCAACGTACACCAATGACTCTATATACTGTAGGTCCTGTGCAAACGAGTGTGGGACAGTTCCATGGAAGAGAGTGACATCCCATCCAGAAATGGTCACGGTTACAAGATTGGCTTTGTGACATACTATAAATAAGGAGGTGTATGCAGTTACCTTGAACTTAGATCTACAGTTTAAAAGAGCCAACATAGGAAGTTAGTATAAAAAATCTCTTTCTTACCACCTTGACTTATAGTGACATAATATTTTAATTTTCCCAGTCAGAGGCTGAGAAAAGCCTCCCTGCCATTGTTCCTCAAAGCTGGATCACAGTAATACTTTATTTCTGAGATTCAACATTTATGTTTTTTAACAACATGACCAAAATGGTGCTGCCAGAGTGCAAAAAGAGAAATTAAAAGTCAAACTTTGGCTTGCAATCAGTTTTAGAACTGGTTTAATGATCTAATTATTTCCTTTTGTACTAGAATATGAAGTGGCACAGAAATAAATGTCAAGCTTGCTAATGCCTCACCAACTCTGAGGACATCAGTTATTAGTAAAGTTTCATTTGTTGGTTTTAAGAATTGAGTAGAGGATGCTCTTGGTTTTAATGATATTTATGGAATACAATCTAAATCATGGCTTAAATATATTTATTTAATACAGCAATTTATTAGGTTTTAAATTTGTCTTTTTTCATTACAAGTATGATTAGTTTGGTTTACTCTTTATAGATTGCACTTCTAATTTTATAACTCAGATTTTCAAATATAATTAAAATGTAATGCAAAATAACTTATAGTAAAAAAAAAAACACCAAACCACATCCATATACTGTTTCATATTGCGGCCCATTGCATCCCATAGTGTTTGAGCCCTGGTTGCGTAACTGGATTGCAAATGCATATACTGTATATACTCTTCTATCTTTTCATCTTCTGAACTGTTGTCTCCCTCTGAGTGTTGTGGGGAGATGAAGCCTGTCTTTGCAGCATTCGACACAAAGTAGAATACCTGTCCATCACAGGGCACACTCTTCCACACTGTCAATATAAAGTCACTCAAATAACCAACAGTGCATGTCTTTGGTATCTGGAAAGAAGCTAATCCACATAAGCAAAGAGAAAATGTGCAAACTACATGTCTACTTCTGGTCTCCAGGGCTGAGAAACAGTGCACTGCAGTGCACAGTTGTTGTTATTGTTGCACTATTGTGCCACCTCTTTGATATTCCTAGGAGATGGTATCTGTTTTGTCTTGCTGCAAAATGATACCTGGCAAACTTGTGATGGAAAACGGTAAAATTAATTACAGGATCTGGTTGTCTTGGGTGATCTTATGTCAGTCACCTGGTGCTGTGCCACATTCCCTAACAATGTGGATATCTGGATTATGTGAGTTTCCCCTTGGGATTAACAAAGTATCTATCTATCTATCTATCTATCTATCTATCTATCTATCTATCTATCTATCTATCTATCTATCTATCTATCTATCTATGTGTGTTAGGGAAGGGCTATATCAGTGTGCATCAGACACATGAAAAACACATAAAAGGCTATTAAGTTGTTGGAATAAATTAATATTGTTGAAGTGGACCAGATGCCTGCCCAAGGCACTACTAAATATTCAAGAGAAATGCTAGCACAAATGCAGTTGGTAGTATTAAACTCTGGACAACATAATTGATGCCTTGAATGAAGTGCCTTACCTGAAAGTCAGTGGCCCACAGCCCAAGGCATACCCAGCAGTCCATTTGAAGATATCACATCTCTGATCAACTGGATGTCCTGTGGTGATGTTTTCTGAGCATCCCAAACATTTCCTAATTACAGGCTATCCTGTAATTATCAATACCAGCATTAAAACACTGTTACATACACTCAGCTAATAAGTGATTTATGAGGACCAACAGTTCAGCAACCATCAGATTCATTCAGTTATCTGTACAACTGACGATATATTTTGTGTTTTTTTTTTACAGTCAGGCGGATGTGCAGTTCTGAAGTAGTGATCATGGACACAAAACACTTGTAACCCTAATTATTTACATGTATAACTAATAACTCATGCTGGTTTTCATGCAAACTGTCATTTCTTCTGGGTACTAACAGCAGAGCAGGTGGAAGATACAGGAAACAAGGGTAAAGATCTTACAAATCTCATGAAAGCCAAGAGGACTGATGCCTTAGCTCAGCGGTAGCGATTCAATTGGGGGCAGAGAAGAGGAAATGCAGGTTACTTGAGATTATGGAAAAGAGCTAGCACTCTGTCCAAGAGGCCACTCCTTGGCGAACACTTACACTACATGGGGAGGTGGATATTGTATATTTACAGTACATACATAGTGTATATTGCAGCAGATTTCTATCTGTTTAACACAGCAAACTTTCTATCTATCTATCTATCTATCTATCTATCTAAGGAAATCCAGGAATGGATGAAGTACAGTAATAAATAAAAACTTCCTGTTTTGTGAAGGTACTGTACGTTGAAGAAAGGGATAGAAGTTAAACAGTGTAAGAAATATTCGTTTCTTCCAGTATTCTTTCTTACAGTTTGTTTCATCAGTGTATTAAACAACTGAAACTGGTGTATGGAAAGCAGAAGCCACATTGTTTGTTGTGGTCTTCCTATTTCTTAAAAGTTGACTCAACATTTTTGTTTCGGTTTTCTTCGTTTTTCTAATTTAAAAAAAATCGGTTTTCAAAATGTGTTTTACAGAAACACTCAAGGCACAGAATTTTTAAATGCAGTATATATCCGTTTATTAATCTTACGCACAGAAAATGCTTTATAACTTTTTTAAGTGCACTGAAAATGCCATTTCATTGTCAGTAACTTCGAAACGCTGTAAGCTGCGGACAAACTTCAACGTTTTTGCACTTACTTTTAGTAAATAATAATGTTACCAATATAATCTGTGCAGTAATATTTAAATGGTAACTCATCCAGATCATCAAAAGCACGGGCTGATAGCTATTGTGAGAATGTTACCGTTCTAAACGCGAGGAAAAGGAATTGGAGACGAGCTGAGGTTTTCTTGTATTTGATGATGTAATTGTGTCAGCAGCTCCTCTCCGCCCCGCCCCCTGCCCCAGCAACTTTGAACCTTTGACCGTGAAGCCTTGCGCTATGCTAGTCCCTGCGTCCCGGTGTGCGTTTGCATTTGGGATGTTATCTCTTTAAAAGGCGATCCCTTCTATGTGATCTGGGGGCAGGCCATAGCTTTTTTTTTCTTGCTGGGGTTAGGCTGCGTCTAGCTGATTGCGCTGTGTAAGTTTGTAGCTTGCGTGCTGTCATGGGTGGAATGTGGATTAGGAGCCCTCACGTTTATATGAGAACAAGCGCTGTAGCGCGCTGATCGTGCTGCAGGGTTATATATTTACCTCTTTTTTTAACAATACATGCACGTGTAAGATTTGATTATGAGAAATGCAAAGCAAAATTATGGACGTGATCAACCTCTGTTTATTTTTTAACGTAAATGCACGGAAGGGGGAGAGGGGGCTGGTGTCCTTCTCTGGTCTGTTTTTTTAAGGACTTGACTGAAGGGGAACTTGTCAAGATGGCAGCATCTGGAGAAACGGGAATGCATTGGCAATAAATGCAAGGAGCTTCGATTCATCAGCAGGCTGTTGCTCGAGGTAGCTGGACTATCAGGATTCGTCGGTGTGCTGTGATCTTTGTTATCCGTTAGCCTGTATCATATTGCTCTGGATGTTCTTACGCGTGGCATCACTGAAGGATTTTCTCTTGTATAAAGGGGTCGGGAGGGGGTTTTCGCCTGCAGGCAGCCGGAGGAGTGGCAACAACCTGCGAAGTGGAGGGGCAGAGGAAAAATAAACAAACTCGCGGAGATAGAGGTGGCGTCGTGGGCATCCTTACGAGGGTGACGCGTCTGCAAAATGACTTGACTGGAGTGACAGCAAGAGGAACCGCGACTGAGGTGTGTGGAGCTGGAGCACACTGCACAAGTAACGCACAGCAACATGCTGACATGTTAGAGCCGAACTGCGTGTATTTTTTTTAATTAGAAGACTTCATTTACCATTTTTACGGATTATTCGTTTTTGCACATGCTATTTGCGAGAGTCGTAAAGGAAAATGACTTTGTAATTTACTGACAGCGCAGGTGGAATAAGGATCAAGAAAGAAAGAAAGATGTCAGATGTACCCCAACTCGATTCCCTGGTCCCCCTGGATATCGAAATAGACCCCGATTTCCAACCTCAAACCAGGCCGAGATCGTGCACTTGGCCCCTGCCCAGACCTGAGCTGCAGTCCAATGTGGAAAAGACGGAGTCTGCCGATAACTCCATTATCCCCGAGGAGGAAGATGATGAGGAGGATGTATCCAGCTTAATGAATACTAATGATGGGGGCATACAGTGCAACAGCAGCATTGCCGGAGAAGAGCAAAGCGGGCCCACCATAGTGCTAGTGGAGGGCACAGGGGTCGCAGCGGTTGCCCACGAGACGTCTGGCTCACCACTCTCGTCCCATTCACCCGGCCACGCCGGAAACGTTACCGGTAACAGCGGCTTGGGCTCTCAGCAACAGAGAAAAGCGTCCTCTCGCAGGAATGCCTGGGGAAATCTCTCATACGCTGACCTCATTACCAAAGCTATCGAGAGTTCGCCCGAAAAAAGACTCACGCTGTCTCAGATCTACGATTGGATGGTCAGGAGCGTACCTTACTTCAAGGATAAAGGGGACAGTAATAGCTCGGCTGGATGGAAGGTAAGTCTAACCAAAACAAAAACATTCTAACCTAAAAACACATGGCTTTCACGACTGCACATGGTGGGCGCTGTGCTGACTTGTTGCGCCTCGCTGTGGAGGCGTTCGTGCTGGTATTTTTGTTTTTAGGAGAGCGATCACGCGTTACTGCATTCTGGAGGATTGGCAGATGCTTCTGCTGTCCGATTGTCCCGCTATATTCTGCACAAAATACTGATTGCCCGTAATCGTTGTGTTTTAATTAAAAATGTAGCAGGTTCATTCTGTTAAACACGCACGGTGGTGGAATTTCTTACTAAATTTTTTTTTTTATATTTTCGCTTAAAGCTACTCATTGATATTTCTGATGGCATCTGCAACATTCTTTGTGGAGTAGACGGCACGTTAGGGGTCAGCACGTCCGCTACGTTTTCAGCACACATCATAGAAACATACTGTATCTGACGGATCAAGAAGCAGGTGTCACGTGTTCGTATCATGGGCACCGCCCCCAGATAGAGTGTGATAAACTGTGCCTCTAACAGTGAGGGCATTGTGAGACACACTCGCTACGGTGCATCGGACGAATCACATTCTGCAGTGCATTGACGTGCTGCATGGAATCCCTTAGGGGTTGTCTTTTAACTCCCAGGGACGTGCCTTTGACTCCAACATGCTGAACAGAGTAGGAAAAGGGAATACGCAAAATCACAGCTAAATGCTTGAGAGCGGTAATTATGTGTGTTTTTAAAGAAGAATCACGTATAAACCTTTACGCGTTTTACTTATTAATTAAACGTGTATTAAGTATTTCCCCCATTTCCTCGTTTCTGATTGTTACATAGTGCCTCATACGTTAGCAGTATTTTGAAATGCTTCTTATGTTAATTAGAACACAAGATTCCTAACGTTAATGTAATCTTAAGCTCTTGCAAGTGAGTAATGTGGTTAATTGGAGTCAGTGACCATGGGATTTCCAAAGCCACTAGACCACACCGCCTATATATAAATATCTTTGTGTGTGTGTATCAATCTCAATGTTTATTTCCTCATAAATGATTATTTTTAGCCAGATACTGTACATTGGTATAATATCCATCCAACCATTATCCAACCCGCTATTTCCTAACTACACGGTCACGGGTGTCTGCTGGAGCCAATCCCAGCCAACATAGGGCGCAAGGCAGGAAACAAACCCCGGCAGGGCGCCAGCCCACCACAGAGTCCACACACACCAAGCACACACTAGGGACAATTTAGGATCGCCAATGCACCTAACCTGCATGGACTGTGGGAGGAAACCCACACAGACACTGGGAGAACATGCAAACTCCACGCAGGGTGGACCCGGCAAGCGAACTCGGGTCTCTTAACTTCGAGGCTGCAGCGCTACCCACTGCGCCACTTTGCCGCCTGGTATAATATACATTATAGTAATATAATATTGTCAACCCCACTTATTCCAGGTTATTATCATGGTGGACAGAGCCTTTCTCGACAGCATTGGGCACTAGGCAGGAAGACACAGCACCACTCCACTCTGCATTACTTCCAAAGAGATGATTTTAATCTATGGCCTTGCAGTTTCTTGTTTAACTTTATAATCATAATTGCTGTGCCATTTGTCTTGCCATATAAGAAGGGAAAAGCTGTTTAAGCACGTTACCTATAACCTGCAGTATATACAACTAATTCACTGATAAACGTAAAATACTGGAGAATTGCTAAGTTCATCTGTTTTTTTTTTTTACTGATCTTATTTTCTGAGTGATGCATTGTTTGAAACTACTTAAGTAAATAAAACTAAAATATACCTAAAGGGTTAAAAATGAGAATGATTATTGCTTTTTTGAGAGCGACCGTATCCCCTACAAATTTGTCCTAGTTGACCCTCATACCTGTCTTGTTTACATCACCATACCAAAACCCCTCTGTTAAATAGTTACTTTCCATGGACTGTCTTAATTGTTATTTACATATGTACAATGTGAATGTAAAGATACTGTATATTAGTGTTTTTGTACAAATAAACTCTCTTTGGAGGATGCAAAATATAGCTTAAGATGACTATTGTGGAAAAGATCATAGTTTGTAAGAAGCTTCACAAATGACAGAACACCATTCAGTCCAAGAAGTGTGTTGTTTGACTAGCTAATAGCTAAGTTGTCCCACACTTTTTAAAAACTGTTAAGTTTTCCACTTCAGCTACTTGATTTTTGTAGTCGGTTCCAGATTTCCATAATTCAGTGTGAAGGAGTGCTTCCCGACTTAAGTTTTAAACGCACTTCTCTTTAATTTCTACCTTTGTCCTTGAGAATGTGAGTTCACTTTTTAATTGAAATTTGATAGGTCTGTTTATCAATACCTTGGAGAATTTTAAAAACCTGACATAGTCTTCTCAGCCCAAAGTTGAATTCTTTAGCCCGTCAGAGTAGGATAGGCTTTGTGGTTGCTGTTTTCTACACGTCTTTTAGAGATTTTTTTTGATGGAATGGTTACCAGTATGCCGGATGTGATCTCGCAAATCCATTTCAAAGTTCAGGTATATAATATGTATTGATTCCAATTAAACAGTTTTTATAATATAACCTGACATCATTTGCTATGAAATGATAGCTCCTGCACATTGTCTAGCTCAGGGTGGCCAACACTAATCCTGGAGAGCCACAGTGGCTACAGGTTTTCTTAATTAGTGACTAGTTTTTGTTACTAATTAACTTTATTTAATTTAATTACTATTTAAGACTCAGACCCTTTAAATAAGGGGTGAGCAACATTGTTCCTGGAGGGCTGCAGTGGCTTCAGGTTTTTATCCCAATACAACTACTTCATTAGAAATCATTCATTGCTGATGAAGCACTTATTGCTCAAGTGACATTTTTCTGATTCATTTTAGTTGTCTCACTTGTTAAGATTTTGACCCCTTAACTGCTTATTTTAGTTTTAAACAGCTGTACTCATTGTTTTAACTGATCCTTATTATCAATAAGATGCAAATAATAAAGGAACCAGTACTTCTGCATCTTCTGAGACTTCCTGGTTAACGCCATGGAATCGAATTCGGCGCTCTGTCGCTGAGCCAGTCAGCACACAGGAACCTAACTGCATGCTCTGATTTGTTAGCTTCTCAGCCATCTGCCAATAGCGTCCCTTGTATGAAATCAATTGGGCAAACCAACTGAGGAAGCATGTACCGGAAGTGAAAAGACCCATTGTCCGCAGAACCCGTGAAGCAGCGGAAAATCCGCATTATATATTTAGAAATGCTTACATATAAAATCCGCGGTAGAGTGAAGCTGCGAAAGTCGAAGCGAGATATAGCGAGGGATTACTGTATACATTAGAAAGAAAATTGATTGGAATGGATGTCCTAGACTGCAGTGAGCTGGTGCCCTGCCCGGGGTTTGTTTCCTGCCTTGCGCTCTGTGTTGGCTGGGATTGGCTCCAGCAGACCCCCGTGACCCTGTAGTTAGGATATAGCGGGTTGGATAATGGATGAATGGATGGATGTCCTAGAGTTATTGAGGAATGTCCTGTCACGTCATATTTAGGAATTGTCATTTTATTTATTAGAGGAGCATAATAATAACTCAGTTGTTAACTATTAACGAATAACTACTACTAATACATATTAACTCTGTTGTTAGCAGGCAAAGTGGTGTTGTGGTTGAGGCTTTGAACTTCAAACCCTGAAGTTGTGGGTTTGAATTCCGCTGTTGACACTCTGACCCTGAGCAAATCACTTGACCTGCCTGTGCTCTAATCAGAAAAGCAAAAGAACTGTAATAATTGTGTCATAAATGTTGTAAGGCACCTTGGGTAAAGGTGTAAGCCAAATAAGTAAATGTTAACTTACAAAGGTTAACATCATTGATTACCCACTTACCCCATAAACCTATGGGACAGGCGCACAGATTTTCTGACTCCTTTCTTCTAGCTGCCTAATAGGTTTGCTGGACTTCGTTTGCTGAACACTCCTTAGTTTTTCTGAACTCTCACTCCCCATACGTATTCGTGAGGTTCTACAGGTTTATTTGCACAAATGCTAAAGACTGACCTCTTCACTTCTGCTGAATAGAATCGATCTAAAATTTGCTATTTTACTCTCCCAGTTTTATATTGATTGCTCCTGTTTCCCAGTGTATTGTACTCTAGTCCTAACATTAAGTCCTTTCCTAAACTCTTCCAATACATTATTGGTGTTCTGATTTGCATTAGTACTTTACTTCTTGATGATACAATAGTAAGTTTTCAATCTGATGCTATGTTATAGTTTTATTTACTCTGTGCAGCTCCTTTTAACGCTTCATGGCACTGTATAATGAAGACACATTGATAGACACTGCAGTCAGAGCTACATTTTACATGCCGACAGTTTAGGTTTATAGAGTCATTATTGTCATGCAGTAAAGATTTCAAGACATTATTTGTTTTTGGTTTTTATTTTCTGAAATGAAAATATTCTTTGTAGTTTCAGTTTGGCAGATGCAATGATTCCAGAAATCCTAAAGAGTCAAAAAGATTTAATGTGGTGTTTGCCTAATCGCTCTGTAGCATCCTCATTGATTTTCCTCAGTCCTTTTCCCTTCTAGCTGCCATAGATTTGCACCTCTTCAGCTTTGCTGCTAACCTTTGTCCCAGCTTTCTGTTGACTCCTGCTGTGACTGTAACACCACTTCTAAAATCTTTTTCACTCTATTCTTGCTTTGCCCTTCTAGTGAGCTGTATCTTAGCACAGTTGTACAGATTTCCAAGTTTCCCAAGTATAGGGGTTTAGAATGACAACTTTGGCACAGTCTTTTATCTTTGCTACCTGCAGTTTAGCAAAAGAGATTTACCACACGAACAGTGTTAACCTAATTAATTTAATAAAACTTATGAGAATCTTTAATTTAAAACAAGTATCTCTGCTGGGCAGCACGGTGGCACAGTGGGTAGCGCTGCTGCCTCACAGTTGGGAGACCCGGGTTCGCTTCCTGGGTCCTCCCTGTGTGGAGTTTGCATGTTCTCCCCGTGTCTGTGTGGGTTTTCTCCGGTTGCTCCTGTTTCCTCTCACAGTCCAAAGACATGCAGGTTAGGTGCATTGGCGATTCTAAATTGTCCCTAGTGTGCGCTTGGTGTGTGGGTGTGTGGGCTGGCGCCCTGCCTGGGGTTTGTTTCCTGCCATGCACCCTGTGTTGGCTGGGATTGGCTCCAGCAGACCCCCATGACCCTGTAGTTAGGATGTAGCAGGTTGGATAATGTACTTTTTAAAAACTTCATTTGAAGTGTTTTTTTGGGGATGTTTCTGGTGTTATAATATCAGATGAGAAATGTAACAATGGGTGCTGACAGTCAGGAGAGGATCATGAAATTGTTATTGTAGTACTATATAGTACTGTGCATGCTAGACCCGTAAATTCTCCAAAAGCTTCTGCAAGGTACTAAAGTGATTGTTAAATAAAAGTATTTTTAAAATACTCATAATTATAAATTTATATATACAGTGTTAATCTGGTCTCAAATAAAAGGAATGTTTCTTCTTTGGGTTTGCTTTCAGCATAAAACAGTTTATTGTGATCCTTGAAAGAAGAGCAAGATGGCTATTTTTCCTAGATAAGTTTAAAAAAAAAAAATAAACTCAGTAGATATTTAGCATGACTTACATATAAACTCAGTAGATATTTAGCATGACTTACACAACTGGTTAGGTGAGTTTTATGAAGAGGGAGTGCTGCTATGTAAGTTCCAGGTTCACCACCCAGACAGCAAGTCTGCCAACCATTGTACAGTTGATTATGGTAATACCATTTTTTTTTTTTATTTTTTTAACTCAGTGACCTTGGCTGCTTTGTGCATTTATTTCATACTTAGGTACAGTACTAACAATCTGGAAGTCATAAGAACATATACAAGAGTAGAGGATGTGCATAGCATTGCTTCATTTCTGACATAATGGCATTGCAGGCCCAGACTCCAGTTCATAAAGTTGGACACAGCATTGTGGCAGACTAGGCAAACACCCAGCTCAAGTCCAAGGAATCCAAAGTTGTTCTAAATCCTTATTTATCCTTACTGGGATTTGGTAGTTTTAACTTTATACCTGGCTAGTATTGATCATTCCTTGTATGAGGTACTATTTCCAGAAGTTTAATTAAGCATTCATTAATTCAATAAAGGCGTTGTTTAAAATGGTGCATTATTGATGCGGATCTGCATTTATTGTAAAGGCTTAGGATTTTATTGGTCTTCTTGTAAGAGAAAATATAAAGCTAGTTAGTATTTATTTTAAGGGCCTGTTAATACTGTTAGCTAATTTAGAAGAACTGAAGCAGTAGTTGTTAGTTCACCTCTTATTGTACAGTTTAGTTTTATTGTAAAAATAATGACTATGTTTAATCCAGTTCAGAACCACTCACGCGGGGTCCGATTAGAGTTTACAAGTAGCTTCACATGTATGTCTGTGGAGATTTGGGTGAAAACCCCATTTGGACACATGGAGAATATTCAGACATGAAATGAAGAACAAGTGGGTGCGAGATTCAACCCTAGCCCTCTGGAGCCATGAAGCAGCTGTGCTTACCACCGTGATACCATGCGACCACTCAATGAATGAAGAAGTAGGCGTTAGTTAAAATGGTGTTAATTGGCTCTGAACTGTTACTGACCTTGATAGGCACTGGGAACAATTAAAAAATACATCACTAATACGGAACTACAGTAGGCATTAAGGAAAAGTTGTAAGTAAATAATGCACTTCATTATTTAAAGGTCAGGTTGATCCACTACAAGTAATTGGGATTAGGCGGCGTACAAAAAAACTTTATTAGACTAAACAGTTACTGATTTCCTCTGTCCCAATTATCTTTCACTTATGACTAAGAATTTTGTAACATTTATTGGTTAATATTTTACCATTAGATCATAATTGCTGATTAATCACACTGGTCTGCAGCAGAATTCTCCTACACAAAAAAGTCAGTGTACTTTATAGATTTACGGTAGGTGTGCGGAATCCATTTCTGAAATTGGAATTTACCACAATCTACCACAAAACATTTCCATGAAATACCCAATTCAGTGAAAAATACTGTTTTGAAAGAAAGTGATGATTTTTTTTTTTAAAATAAGTTGTGCTATGGCATGAGTTTCATACTCAGCATATTATTTAAAGTATGTCTTGAGCTGAAAATGCCAGTGTTCCTTGTTCTTAACACAGGTAGAACCAACCCAAAATCAAGTATTTGCTACACATTATTTGCTTAATCCTTCAAAATAGCCAGGAATTTATATCCAGAAGTTTAAAAAGAGTCCATTTATTGTCCAGAAGGAGATAGGTATTGTTTATTGTTTAAAAGGTATTTACAGAAATATGCAAGGTTAGATTGAACCATCTATTGTCTTGACCAGGTAACAGGTAAACAAACGATTAAAGATACACACCCCTCCTTTTACTGAAATAGAAAAAAAGCATGTGCCACAATTTTCTTGGGAATAGAAAAGCAAAAAACTACAAGTAACTAGTTGAGGAGCTTCTCTTTTGCATACCTAGCATTTTACTGAAACATGTCTTTATAAATTTATTTCCTACACTTTTATTTGGATTCTTTGCCTGGAAACATGGGAACAGTCTCTGCTGAACACAGGGAGAAGTTCTGGACGGCACAGAAATGGAGAGACGTTCTAGTGGAAAGTGGTCAGTCAGTTAGTCAGTGGTAGCAGAGATCTGTCAATCAATCGGAAAATCATAGGAGGAGAAAAAAAAACTACCACATGACTTCTTTTTGTACATACTAATTCTGTTTAAAGCAATTATATGTCTAACTTCTCATTTTTATTAGTCTAAATAATTTATGTAAAAATACGTATATACATTTTTTTCTCTAAAATATTGTTTTTTTTATTTTGAACCTTCATCTCTCAAAAACTGGATGTGATAGAACAATTTTGCTGCTAGATTTGGATTCAGCCTCCTAAAAGTGTTGAAAGGAGCAAAAAAAATATTTTTTTTTGGATCAGCGTTATTATGAATGATGTCACTCTGACCTTCAGTTACATAATAAAAAGTGTGTAATAAATTTGATGCTAGCTAGCAAATAGCTGTTAGATTATAAACAATTGTTAATTGCAACGGTACCTCTGGTCTTCTATTAGCTAGTAAGAATTTTGTAATAAAGGCAGAGACGTTCATCTAATTTCTACAATTCAGCGTTAACAGTACCATTACAAATAAAGTGCTGCTTATTATCACTGTTAACTAAAATTATGTAAGAAATGCAATATAAATATAGAAATGAGATATAAATGTTAAAGAGCATTTGTCCTTAGATTACAGACTTTTTTTCAAGGTTACCATGACCATCATTCTGCTATTAAATATATAAAACCTACTGAGGTTCATTTGTATTTACGCATTTTCTTAGATTATAAATGATTATTAACTTCCAGAGTCACCTTGATCCTTTATTAACTTTTAAGAATTTTGTAATAAATACAAATAATTAACATCTTGCTACTAGATTTATCTGTTTAATTCCTGAACCTGCTCTATCCATTAGAGGCTCACTGGGACACGGGGTCAGTCTTGAGACTTAAATTTAGATCCCTAAAGATGTGCTCATGTAACCCCAGCCAGTGGGTCTCCATGCTGGTCTTATTCTTACATTGTAACGGTTACTCATTTTTGACTTATTTATTGATAACATGCTGATAACATGTTATACAACCTTTAATTATCTGTCTTCTTTTTTTTTTTTTTTACACTTAATCCTACTTGGTCATCTAAAGAATTGATAACATTGATAACATATTATAACATATTATAACATGCATAATTGCATGGAAATTTGGTATCGGTTAGTTACTATATCTTAATTGTCTGTTGGTTTTATAATCACTTTTGTTATTTGACCTTAAAATAAATTACAAGAAATGTGACCACAGTAGTACAGTGTATCTTGGGTTGGGCTGACAAATTTGGATGGAGATGCCTCCTTCTGTATAGAGTGTTCTATTCTTCTTTGCTGGATTTGTTTTCATGTGGTATCTGCCATTCTCCAAAGCCAGGTATTGTGCATGAGGTTCCAGTTCAGGCTCTTAAGAGCTTTTACACCTCACACTTCTGGCATAGTTTGTGGGTCCAGGTAGCTGTAGATGAAATAAAAAGGCATTAAAAGGAGTATTATTTATCTTATTATTTAAAATACAGTATATCTTGGTAAATGTGACCTGGAAGAACTGTGAGATACCCAATAATGTACTAATTTTTCACTCTTGTGAATTACTGTAGATTCAAATTATAAATGTGTCTTATGTAACAATTGTAATTCTGCAGGGCACACTAAGACAGCACACAAAAGATGAACTGTGTGTTACCTCTGGACTCCGCACTAAACGAATAGAGCAAGATATACAGCATGCCATCATAATTAGGTTTCAGAGGCAGCTGTCTTATGTTTTTTCTTATTTAAAAGAAATATTATCAGATATCATGATGTATAGTATAAAATGCCCTAAATCCAGAAATACAACCTTTAATTATCTGTCTTTTTTTTTTTTTTTTACACTTAATCCTACTTGGCCGTCTAAAGGTTAATATGAACTGTGTGTGTTACATGAGAAAGCCCAGAATTAACTGGAGGCTTTTTGTACAAAGCATGATGCTTACATATTTGTTTTCTGCTGACGTCTGTCACATAAATCTTGACATTTGTAAAAGCTGAAGTGTGCAGATTAATCTGTCTCTTTCCCTGAAGAGTAGCTTTTCACAGTACCACTTGTGCTTAAAGCAGGTTTGGGCAGTGAGCACATTGACATAATAAGGGTCAGGTAGAATTTAAAAGTGAGGCAATATTCAAGTTTGGCTCCATGATCAAGTGCTTGACTTGGCCAGCTTTCAAATACCATTCATGAGGTGCATGCAGTAAATATATTTAAGATTTTTTGAACATCAGGCATTTACGTGCAATGGCAATATTTTGTTATACTTAGACAAGTGTGGAGCAATGATTGATGAAAAAAATCAAAACCTCAAATACTTATTTTTGACTGCCAAATTAGATAAAACAGAATCACCTGTGAATCTCATCTGAAATTTGGAATCTTCTGTCAAATTTTGGGAGCTCTCAATTGTGCCATGAAGGAGTAGCATGACCTTGTTTTGCAGCAGCCTGGGTAACTAGTCCTTTAACTTTGGGTTGGTAGTACTTCACAGTCGGATTCTGTTTGGTTAAGAGCCAACTGTACAAGTACTGTAGAACCTTTCTGTTGAA
The DNA here is from genome assembly GCF_016835505.1 of Polypterus senegalus. Taxonomy (NCBI): domain Eukaryota; kingdom Metazoa; phylum Chordata; class Cladistia; order Polypteriformes; family Polypteridae; genus Polypterus; species Polypterus senegalus. The sequence goes on from NC_053156.1 coordinate 125,980,479, forward strand.
ATAAAGACCCAGGCACAGACTGCAGTTTCCAGTTATGGACGTTATGTTTTTGATCTTTGTACAAGAAATGTCTTTAAAAATTTGTGAAAATAGTAATGGCCTGTCTTTCCTAAAACATTTTAATTAATGCTGTAGGAGATGTGTATGGTGTGAAAAGAATTGAGTGGTAGTAGTAAGTAGTATGTAAAGTTTATTTATAAAGCACCTTTCACAGACAAGTCACAAAGCCCTGTTCAATAAAAGGAAAAGTAATAGGAAAAAGGTGAATCTTGGTAAGACATAGACATGTTAAGATACACAATATAGGGTGATCCAGATCTAATTATGCATTTTTCATTACGCTACAACTTATTAAGTTTATTACATTGAAAATCACCCGAAAAATCCTGGACGATTGAGAAGTGTGCGAACTGACAACATGAAGAATCATCTTCGTGCCAAACTGGAATCGTCTCTGCATAAATCAAAGTCATCCAAACGATCTGGATCTGCATAACTGGATCTGGACCACCCTGTAGTGTAAAATCTAACAAATAGATTAAGTAAATTAAAATAAAAAAAATAGAAATAAAATTATTAACGATAATACTCTAAGCAAAATCTTTCCTAGTTCAGTTCAAGCAGTTAATTATCAGTGTTGCTTTTGGCAATGTCAGTAATAATTAATTAAAAAAAAAAGGCGTCCACTCAGGGATGCCAGATTGCAAACACAATCTATTGTGTTTGAGGATTTTAACTTATGCCCACCCAAAGATCTCTGTTTCACTTTTTAGCCAGGATTTTGGAAATTTGAGGAGCTTTATACAATTATAATTTATATAAACATAAATTAGTGACAAGTCTACATGAAATACTTTTTGTCTGTTGTAATTTGAAGGTAGTGATGGACTATTTTTCAGCAAATGGCCCAGACACACTGCAATAAATACAATTTATTCATAACATAAGGTTAATATGGATAAGATGGATATATGCAAGATAAGGGGAGAAAATGAGTCACGTATCTTAAAACAGTTTTTTATTCCTAAGTGTCTGATTCCTACCAGGAATTATAATCGGAGGAACATGAGTAGACTTACAAGAATCCAAGGTAATATATAGCAAATAAGGAGAGGAGGGCGGGGATCAATGAGGTGAGGTTGGGAGAATGTTGGTCATAAAATCTTCATTTGTTATTATTTTATTTATCTATCTTGAGATCTGACTTTTTTTTTCATTTCAGGCATTTATGGGATTGTAAAGCTCACTGCATTCTTGGCAACAGTAACATGTTGCCATTCAACATATTTGTTGTGGTTGGTAACAACAGCACCAAATAGAGGCTCTTTGCGTGCCTGTACCTTAAAGACAAGAACATCTCACAATCATAAAAGTTTTACATTTTACTCCCTTCTCTGTTGTAGCCATTGTCTTCACTTACAGATAAATCTGTTCATTACATATGATTAGCATGGTCCATATATACAGTATATATCAGTGGCGGACCGTGCTTTTCACACCTAGGCCTTCAGTAGTGCTCTGTCTGAATCAACTCGCCCCTCAAAAACTAATTTATGGTTATAAAAACCATCTTAATATGCAGAAATACAGTATAAAGAGCCATTGTATCGCAAATAGATAACTCCTGTAGCCACAATAAATGCCTTTATTGAATAGACAAACCAGGGGTGAACAAGTTCCTTTCTACTGCAGCTACAGCCGCGACACACATAAAAAACATCAATAATAACTTATAAACTTGCAATAATATTTAGGAAAATCGCAAAATTTACTCAACAAAAATTTGGATTATTTGTAAACAAAATCCATCCTCCTCTCTTTCCTGAAAAACAGTTCAATTACTCTGTCGTACGGATTATCCGTGTGCTTCAGTTCCATCAAATAGTCCCTTTCTATCGCCATCGAAGCTAAAGCTGAAAGTCGAACCTGCCCTGTCGTATTTCTGGCATAAGTTTTAATTTGCTTCAGGGCTGAAAATGTCCGCTCGACAGAAGCAGTGGACATGGGAATGGTCACCGCCAAATATACCATTGTGTACAGCTGCCCCATCCTCTCATTCAGATTTTTCTGATGAAGGAAGTCAAGGAAATCAGTGGGAGATCTTCCTGCAAAATCATCCATGGCATACATTACAGTCAGTTCTGTCTTTAGCCGAGACAGTTCTAAAAGTGCTCCATGGCTCTGTGTTAAACTGGAGAAGGCTGCATGCGTGAAATTTTTCTTGTATTCCCGAAACTTCCGGGGTTCAAGGAGCATGACAAACATCAGTTTTTTGTGGTCTTGAAATCTGGTCTGTGTCTGGCAAATAATATTGTCCAGAATCCTGCCATGGAGTTGGCCGTAGTGAGCGCAAGGATCTTGCGCTTGACCTCTTCATGCGCTCGGAGCGCCTGCGGTGCATTCAGTGGCCTCGTAGAGTTCCTCATATCGGCTTCTATCCAATCGATGGGTCTGAATATGGTGACGTTGCCGTATGCCTGCTAGAGGGACTAATGACATCAACTCAAAATCTGATTGGTTGAAGCAACAGTTTAATCGACATTTATTTTGTGTTAGTGGACCTGCAGAACGGATTGTGAAGGCCTCTTTGACTCTGCCAGGCAACAAATGATGGCTGAAATGTGATTGGTTAAATGCTTTAATACGAAAATACATGTCTGGAAGGAGCACAACCATCGGAAAAGCTATGAAAGGAAGCGGACAGACTATTTGGAATTATTTAATAAGTATTCATGGACAAAATATAATTAACATCAGTTTTTTGATGCAGATATTTTTTTAGGCCACCAGAGAAGGCCTTGCAGGCCCTGACGGCCCACCACTGATATATATAGGCAGTATCGCTCCCTTGAACCCCTGTCCAATACGCCTGACACCAGATAAAAGTCCAAATGTTGACATTACTTATACACAACAGTGCACAAAGCACCCTCTCCTCCACAATACTCATTAAACACAATGATAATCACAATAAATCAATCCACCACTCCCAGACGCGTTGCCCTCCTACCACCCAGCTCAGCTCGCCGTCCGAGAGCTGCCACAGTCCTTTTATCTTCCCTGACCCGGAAGGGTTCCCAATCCCCAGTCCATGCGATTCTTTATCACTTCCGGGCCAGGTACAATTCCTTTTCTTCACCCCGGAAGCATGTCATTCCCCTTGTCCATGTGACTCGGACGTACTTCCAGGGCGTAAGGCAAATACCCATCGTTCCTCCCTGCAGCGTCTTCTAGTGGTCCCCATGGTATCCACCTGGCGGCTTGGGAGTATTGGCCGGGATGAATGGCTGGCCATACACCACTATATATATAGTGATGGACGGCTGGGTTCCATGCCCGGCCAGGAAGCCCCTGCTACATATGTTCCAGGGGAGCAACTTTGGACAGCTCAATACCTCCCCCAGGATGCTTGGTGGCAGCCTCCCGGGCCGATGATGATTCCACAGCCTCCCACCTGGCTCCATGGGAGATGGTCTTCCACAGCGTGGTTGGGAGCTGGGATGGCTGCTAGGGGGTGCTGCTGGGACTCAAGGACCTGGCTGGACAAATCATCAGCCCCACCCGGAGGTGCAATTGGGACCAGGTGGTCAAGCACCTGGAACACTTTCAGGGTGGGCTATAAAATGGGCCAGCCTCCACCATTCGATGGCTGGAGTTGGGTGGAAGAGGACAGAGCTCAGAAGAGAGGAAAGGAGTGGAGGCGGACCAGAGACAGGAAGGCATTTTGTGAAGGCCTGGACTTGAAGGGGTGATTGGTGCTGCGGCACTGGGTTGTGCTCACTTTATTGTGTAATACATACATACATAGGGTGACACAGAAAAACAGGAACTTTTGAATTGCGTAGTGGCAGCTATGGCAGCTACAGGGACCTTGAGCTGTAAACAATCTCGCCATTTAGTAATATCAATGGCAGCTGTGCGAAAATTGTTCGGTAACCGTGTCATCTCAAGATTCGGTGACATTCCCTGGCCCTCAAGATCACCGGATTTGTCCATTTGTGATTTTTTTCTTGTGGGGCAACCTTAAGAGTCGGGTCTACACAACTCGGCCAAGGACACTGAATGAATTGAAACAGTGAATTTTTCCTTGAAATTACTCCATAATACACAGCCGGATGTGATAATCTGTGTTAATAAGAAAAGGTGCCCACCACAGTTAAGCTTTATTGCACTGTAACCTCAACAAGCAAGTGCCTATGCATCTCTAGCCCCTTGTATTTTTCTCTAGCGATCTTGCTCCATTTGTATTACAGTGACGTGCTCAGCCTTGTTAAACTATTATTTATTATTTTTTCCTTTTGTTGAAGGCTGGCTCAATTAGCAACATCCAGTCTGCATTTGAGTGTCACACTATAGCAGCTGCCTAAAAAGACGGGCATACAAATAACTTTGAGCATTGAATGGCCAAAAAAGAAAGTCTAACCAGGCCTGTTTCAGGAATATAGAATTCATAAGGGACAAAGAAAAGCCAAGCAAAATGACACCTTTTATTGGCTAACTAAAAAGATTACAATATGGAAGTTTTCAAGGCAACTCGGGATCTTGCCTGAAGAAGGGGCCTGAGTTGCCTCGAAAGCTTGCATATTGTAATCTTTTTAGTTGGGCAATAAAAGGTGTCATTTTGCTTGGCTCTTCTCTACATTCATAATGGCTAACACGGTACAACACCCTGGTACTACAAGGGACAGAGGAGATTTTTCTTTTCTTAATTACTTTGTCACCTCGCCCTTACACTGGATAAACAAGGTAAAGTGTAGAGATGAATAAAATATTTTGTGGATTTTACATTTCCTTAAGGAAATACCTGACATGTTAGCATTATTAAATAACATACTCAAAAAGTGTCCTGTGGAAAAATAAACACATTAAAATGAACAAGGTCCCTGGTACAACTATAAAAGCACACTTACTGCCATTTCCTATAATTGCTTCAATGGGGCTTCATTTTGCTGATGCCTATTCCGAAAAGCACAGGGTGTGTGGTTGCTTTTGGGTGAAATTTATCCCAGAAACGTTGAACTCAATGATAGGGTAGATTTGAAAGAGATGTCGGGACACTGCAGAGCCCACTCATTCGTACACCCATTTAATGCACACAGGCCAGTTTATAGTTCTAGTCAGATGACCTGCCTTCCAGTCTTTTTTAGGATATTACAGAAAAACCAGAGTACCTGGGAGTTAATCACTGTGGATGTGAAGGAACCTCTAAACAGAGGAGTAGCTTCAGTGACAGACTGAGGAGATCGTTCCTCCCCCACACTATGCGACTCTTCAATTCCACAGGGGGAGTAAATGCTAACATTATGTAAAGTTATTGTCTGCTTTTACATGCATTTTTATTACTATTTAATTTAATATTTTTATTTGTATCAGTATACTGCTGCTGGATTATGTGAATTTCCCCTTGGGATTAATAACGTTTCTATCTATCAATCTATCTATCCATCCATCCATCCATCCATCCATCCATCCATCCATCCCTCATGCAGATACGGCAGTGGCCTGGATTTTTACCCAGGTGTCTGTGTGAGGCAGCAGTAGTAATAACTACTGTGAATCAAAAGCTACCTCATGGTTATGACAGTACTTGAAAGGCCAAAAGATGTCAGGATCCTATGAGGCTAATGTGCATCACTGATGACACTAGGTATAGAACAAGAATTATGACAATGGTAATAAGTTGATATTCAGCACAAGGAGTGATACTGAGTGGAACGCCTGACAGATAATATTTTGTTTGTAAGGTTAGTTGTCCCTCAGGGCTCAGTTTAGCTTAGCCTCAGTAAAGCTGTATTGTTCTACTTTCTGATTCAAGGCTACACTTCTGACAGTCACGATGAAGTGTTTTGAAGCACAATAAAGTCCATTGTTGCTTCTTATTAATAGCTGAAGTTATTATTGTAGGTTTATAAATTGTATCATATACACATACTTATATGTTGTACTTTTTCTTTGAAACTAATAAACGTTATATACCCCACTGAAAACTTTAAACACAACTGGTATCTTTATGTTTGCAGACTCATTTGTGTGCTGTGATAAAACTTGACCTTGCTGCCATCATTCTAGCTGCATGGGTCTTACTCCTCTGATAACCCAAGACTGCAGCAGGTCAGATAACCAGGACGGAGCCATGTGTTTGATTTCACTGCTGGGGATTGTGGAATTAGGACACACCTCATCTGGAACTACATTTGTATTGACATGACCGTTGCAGCAGCATTAACATCTTTATTATTATGAGAAACTGGAAGGGAACGGAGTTCTTTAAGTCTGAACAGCAGTACTGTCAAATATGGACAAAACCGGGCTACAATTATCAAAGAACTGTCGCCTACAGCAGTAGTGTATCGTTTGAATCTATTATTATTTCGGCTAGTGAAAAGTTATTTATTTTTTAATTTCAAGCTGTGATTTTCTCAGTTTATATGGCACAAATCATTGGCAGGAGCCTGGTTTTATTTCTTATTTAATTAGCACCTTTACTCACAGCTCAATGAATATTTATTGCCTGTTGGAGCTGTAGAGAGTAGGGTGTTAATGTCTACTAGAGTCTCAAAAGAATAAAAAGTTAATAATGTGCATGAGCAACACTGGATTGCACATGCATTTTTAGAACCCTCTTAATTTAGTTTCTGTAGTTTATATTATTATTATAAGTGACTCCTGCAGGTCAACTTTCATCCATGTATCCATTCAATCATCTCAATTGCTGTTTTTATTACAGAGTCACAGGGAGCCAGAACCCATTGGGTACAATCAGGCTGTAGCCAGGAATTAACTCTAAAAGTAACTCTAACTCACCCCTCATACTAGGCCAGTTTCCATTTGCCTCTTCGTCCATACAAACTCCATGTTGGACTACAGGGATGCTGAAAGCCTATGTGAGCTAGGATGACAAACCTATGGGGACTAACTCTTGCAAGTCCATCTCATACTGCCATCAAACCTAACTTGCAAATGGGATATAGATAGAAGCCAGAGTAGTAAGAGAAATGAACATGGAAGAATGGAGAACACAGCCAGAGTGGCACCTGGCAAACTAGTTTCTGCTAAACCTTGCAATGTTCTTCAATTTTAAGCATTTTGTAAATTTAGAATTACTGTATCTAGACAAGACATCTCTTTGCTTTAGCTTACTATTTGTTACCCTGTCATCACCACACATCCCAACTGGAGACTGGACACCATTGCCACATCACTGTTTGTAGCACTTCGAAATAGGGTGCTTTCAGGAATTTGGCCTGTATCCCTTAACAGACACATTATTTTTCTGAAATTGTCTTTGACCCTTTCATTAGTGTACGTGGATTTGAATGTGTTGGAGGAAGAGCCCATGCAGCACACACAGTCTTTTCGACTAATTGCCTTTCTTGTGGCTTTCATTACACAAACAGCCGCTTGCCGCTTTCCAAAAGAGAAAGCAAGCGAGAGAAAGAGAGCGTGAGTGGGAGGTCGTGCTTTGTTTGTTAATCAAGCGTCTTTTTGTAACAAGAGCATTTGCGACATCAAGGACTTTAGTAAGTTGAAGTCATGCTTTGTGTGCAATACACACTTCAGACTGCTGAAACAAAAGATAGAATCATTTGGGTTATTACATTTTGCAAAGATTGGATGAACAATGGGTAGATGATTGCAGCTCCCGTTGTAGACATTTGTGTGACTGCCCTGAATTATACAGCTTCAACCCATAAGCACCTTGGTCTCGGTTTTATGTATTGCGTTGTCAAATGTTTATGTTGGGAACTTTTGTTCTGTCCTCTTTTAATTAAAAAGGGCTTATTCCTTATTAAGTGTTGCTAATACCATTGTACCATTGTAGACTTTTTCATGTTTGCAGTGAAGGTTTATTAACTAAACTGATATTTGGAACTTTTTGTTTTTAATGGAACAAAAGCTCATAACCCCTTTTCTGAACTGGTCAATGTTTTTTATGCAGTACATTTTCTGCCGGTTCACAGGATATATAATTTTAACTAAATGAGCATATAAATAGGTGAGGTGTGTCAGGTAATGCAATGAATAGCACTTCAAGTCCCAGAGATGTGGCCACGAAAGTGTATGCGTGGAGTTTGAATGTTCTTTGCATACCTAAGGGTTCTGCAGGTGCTTTAGTTCACGCCTCCCAGAGACAAACCAGTGCACATTAACTTGTTATTCCAAATTGACCCTGTATAAGTAAGTGTGAAAGTACACAAGTGTGTAAGTGTGTGTCCTGTGGTGGACTGGTAGTTTATCTACTCTTGATTCCTACCCTCTACCAAGTTCTAATCCTGTGAGTCAATAAAATGGCTTGGGGTGTTAATTCCCAGTCCCTCAAACAGCTTCCTGTGTCTGCTGTGCTTTTGATTTTTCACTATGATTTACCTTAGTGTAGATGCGTCTTACCAGGTAAAATAAATGATTGAAACACATTTGGTTTTCACAGACTGTTACTACAGATGTTACAGACGTTCTTGTCCACCTAAGGGCTTGTTTATACTTCACGCTCAGAACGCGTACGCGCCCACATCATGGCTGCCACGCGTTACCAGCGTTCATTTGACGCGACCTCTGAGCAGGTCCCTAGAAATTAACGCGACGCGTGCGCGAGTTGCAGTACCAGCAAAAAGTCGGGGGGCGCAGTGTGCTAAAAGTCGGAACGTGACGTCAGAGTCTCTGTTTACTATCTACATGTGACAGCAAGCCTCTATGGAGATCCTTCGGGGATCGATGTGCGCTTTGTTGTTTGATGAATGGTTCAAACTGGTGAAGCAAAATGCCGACATACAGATTCATTCGTGGTGCTTTTATATTCAAGCGTCACATATTCCCGATCTTAAAGACACGATACATTTTAAAAGTCTCACATACCATCTTTTGTGCCGTCTTTTTTTTTGCAACTTAACAACAGCAACATAATGCACAGCGCTGTATTTGAGCCACAGAGAAAAAAAATTAAGGACATGGTGAAAAGGTGTATTTTGTGATTAAAGTGTAAATTTTGGCTTTAATCTCGAAATGTCCACTTTAACTTCGTAGTTTACTTTATCATTAAAGCAGACCGTCGTAAACGTCATCCCAGTTTTTAATCGCTAGGAGCTTCTTGGACCTGACAGCAGCAGCAAGCAGCAATAGATCGCCACACAGAACAAATTAAATGTATGATATTCCAACTCTCTGCACATTTAGAATCTTTAGATTTATACTTGATATCACTTTCATGATGAAATGCATTAAAGTATATATATTACTTTTTACAGATAAATCGTTAAATTTCATTTAAATAACGAATACTGTTAATAATTACACACATGGGGGTGGCACGGTGGTGGAGTGGTAGCACTGCTGTCTTGCAGGGAGTCACGTCGCTTGTATTCCCTGCTTGGAGTTTACATGTTTTCCTGCTTGTATTCCACACTGTGCTCCGGTTTCCTTCAAAAGATATGCAGATTTGGGGATTTGGTGCTGCTAAAATGACGCCAGTGTATGCGAGTGCTTGTATTCACTTTGCGATGAGCTGATGCCTCGTCCAGGGACTGTTTCTGCCTCATGCCCAATGCTTGCTGGAATGGACACATCCATGGACTGATGGATTTAATCATTAATTAGAGGGGACTGGGCGGTCTCTTGGTCTGGTACCCCTACAGATTTTATTTTTTTCTCCAGCCTTTGGAGTTTATTTTTGTTTTTTCTGTCCACCCTGGCCATCGGACCTTACTCTTATTCTATGTTAATTAATGTTGACTTATGTTTATTTTTTATTGTGTCTTCTATTGTTCTATTCATTTTGTAAAGCACTTTGAGCTACATTTTTTTGTATGAATATGTGCTATATAAATAAATGTTGATTGATTGATTGATTGATTAAACATCCTTTTCAGAGATATTGCGGTAAAGGTGTCATCGGAATTTAATGGATGTGTGCAGTGATGCCGAACCTGTTCTCACCGTGATGATATCTCACACTGCCACCTGCTGGATTCCTCCAGATTTACGTAAAGGACGCTCGCAAGTATGAACAGTAAAACGCTTGCGTAGCAGGAGCATCCGACGCAGCAAGCGTTGTGTCGTGTGAAGTATAAACCTGGCCTTACATTATAATCTCTTAAATGTTTCCTTAGGTACTCAATAAGAACTAGACAATTTCCAAACCTGAATAAAAACTTGGAAAATGCAGTTTAACATTAACAAATGCAAAGTTCCGTACATAGGCACAAAGAATGTTAGTTATAGATGTAACATGGGTGACAAGAACCAAGACGAAGCATACTATGGAAAGATGTAAGAGTTTATATTAATGCAATGGTGCAGAGGGGATTAAAAAGGCAAATACAATAGTAGAGTCTATTGTAAAAACTGACAAATCTAAAATCATCAGGTGTTATGCTTAGCTAGTGAGCTGTATCTGGAATACTACGTGCAGTTCTGGTCACCACACCACAAAAAGAAATGCCAAGTCTAGAAGCTGTACAGAAAATGGAACAACAACAGCAACATTTATTTATATAGCACATTTTCATACAAACAGTAGCTCAAAGTGCTTTACATAATAAAGAATAGAAAAATAAAAAACAAAATAAGTCAACATTAATTAACATAGAATAAGAGTAAGGTCCAATGGCCAGGGTGGACAGAAAAAACAAAAAAAAAAACTCCAGACGGCTGGAGAAAAAAATAAAATCTGTAAGGATTCCAGACCATTAGACTGTCCAGTCCCCTCTGGGAAGCCAATTGCATGCCTGATTAAAGGACGTGTCCTACTCTGAGAGGCTCAGAGAAACAAGCCTCTTACTGCTGAGCAGGCAAGGATGTGTGGAGACCTAGTACAGTTTTTCAGAATTCTCAAAAGCATTAATTTAGTTTATCCCACAGTAGTCTTTCTTGTTAAATAGTGAATCACGTACTCAAGGACGCTGTTGGAATTTAGGGGGACTGATGCCAGGAACCACTTCTTCACATAAAGCATCATGAGAATCTGGAACACATTACAAAGCAATTTAATTGAAGCAGAAGCCTTGACAACATTTCAAAAGCATCTGAATAAGATCATGAGACAGCTTAGCTATTAGATAGCCAAATGAGGTTGCTTAACTTAATGATCATAATAAACGTCTTATGTTATTATGGTCAGCATTGTCTGGGCTGGTTGACGTTACACCCATACTCTATGTGTATTTGCAAATTCACTGTGCTCTTAACTTATATGATGTGACATATAAAAAACTGTTATGTAGAAGTACAGTAAACTGATGGTTGATGATTATTATTTTTTTTTTTTACTTTTTGTTTTGCAGTGTCGAACAATAATATCATATGTAGCACCTGAGGGTGACTGTTGTGTTTTTACAATGACATTTTAGCTTCTGACAGTTGAGACCTTGAGGCAACATGCAAATTTGTACTCATGTACTCTGAAGAGTCTGAAGACAGTTAAAATTGTTTAAAGTCTGAACTGTTTCATTGTATTTTATACCTAGCACACTTGCCATTGAATAGCTGTGATGGCAGTGCATAATTACAAATCAAGAACAAGTGAAATACAAAATGACATTTAACAAATTACACAATGTAGTGCTTTAAAATTATACAGAGCATACAAGGACGACTATATATTTGTGTTGTATATATGTTTGACTTTATTTAAGTAAAAATCCTAATAGTGCTAAAATAAGTTAGATGATGATGTAAAGTACATTCAGCTAAACTTAATTGGGTCAGTGTCCAACAGAAATTAAAGTTAATTTTGATTTGATATACTTTTTTAATCCCTAAGGGGAAATTATCTTTTCGTATGACCTTTGGGGGTGTCCAAGCGCAGGGTCAGCCATTGTACAACACCCCTGGAGCAACTTTCACGTTAAGGGCCTTGCTCAAGGGCCCAGCGGAGTCGAATCCCTTCTGGCAGTAATGAGATTTGAGCTGGCAACCTTCCAGATACTGGCACAGATCCTCAACCCCAGCACCATTCATGTAATTTATATGTCCTAGATATTACCTTTCTTTCTTTCTTTACAGAACAAAGTAAACCAGAATCCTTCCCATTTAGCCATAGAAATTATCCTTATATCTATTGTACAGCCTACATTTAGTAATGAAATAATACGAGGGGGAGGCAAGCTAAAGTTAGAAAATGGGACTTATTAGAATATGGAAAGAACCTTAATAAAACTGATAATGTCATTTCTCAATGTAGTCTCCACCCTTCTTAATGCACTTGTGCCAACTGCCTGGAAATGCCTGGACTCCAGCAGAATAAAAGGTCTTGTCTTGTCCTCGCAACCACTCAAGTTATTGTCGAACACTACATGCTGAGAGGTACTACAGTCACTAGTGCAAGTTACTGTCACTTGCTGGAGACCAAAGTGATGCCTGCTATTCAATCCAAGTGACGGGGACTGCTGTCTCAAAGGGTCCTTTTGCTGCAAGACAATGAACTGCTAAGAACACCAAGGCTTGTCTGGAGAAACTTAAGTTTGAGGTATTGCCACAACCTCCTCCTTATTTGCCAGATGTGGCACCATGTGATTTCCAATCATCTGGGTGGTCATCAATAAAAGAAAGATGACAATGTGAAGAAAGTGGTGCATGAGTGGTTTGCGAGGACATGACAAAACCTTTTATTTTGCTGGAATACAGACACTTCCAGGCAGGTGGTGCAAATGCATTGAAAAGGGTGGAGACTACATTGAGAAATGACATTATCAGTTTTGTTAAGGTTCGTTCCATTTTCTAATAAATCCTGTTTTCTAACTTTAGCTTGACTCCCCCTCGTATTATAAAATGACCTATTATAACTCAAAATTTCTGACGAAAATGAAGATTTGGCATTTAATTGGTGCCATGATGCCTTGTGTTCTGCGGGTGAGAGTGAGGTTTGTTCATTTCGTCCCAGTTCGCCTTTTCTTTTCTTCTCTTATCGTTATCTAGTATACTTACAGATCATACAGCCCCTGGTAGAACCTTTCCTTTTGAAAATGTGTGACATGTATTATCCCTTTCAGTACCTCTTCCCCTCTTTCTTAGGATCTGGCTGGGCCTCACCTTTCCCATGTCTCATCCTTTCCTACCTGAAGTCTCTCATGTAGTTTTGACTCATGCTAGAGCTTCCAGAAACCATAGTCTTAAGTAGAATTGGCTGCTATGCTGAAGTATCCATCCATCATTTTCTGAACATCCTTGGTCCACTTCAGAGTTGCATTGATCAGAGATATCTCAGCAGCATAATGTGACTGGCAGGAACTAATTCTGGATGTGGAGCCAGTCTACTGCATGGCACACTGAAGCACACACCCATAGTCTCATACCGGTAAAGTTAGAATCACGTGTTTACCTTTCACTCTCATCTTTGAGATGTGTAAATAAAGAAATAAAACCCACAATGTTGGTAATTTTGTGAGACCTGCAGACTAATGCAAGCTGTCTCATCAACAAGTCAAAGCACCAGTTGGGCTTAAAATAACAAATTCCTTAATTAAATTAATTAAATTAACAAATTGGAGAAGTTTATTTCTTGGTGCAAAGACAATTATCTGCCTCACAACAAAACCAAGGAAGTGGGTATTGATCTTCACCACACCAAATAGCCTCATTGTCTGGTCACTATTCAAGGAGTGGATGTAGTGGTGGTCCACGCCTACAAGAACTTGGGGGACCGCATTAACGACAGGTTGGACTGGTCCCTGAACACATAAGAACTATAGAAGAAAAGGCAGAGCAGGCCCTTAAGAGACTGCTGTCCTTTAATGTGGGAAGTGACATCCTTCACATCTTCTATAACTCTGTTATGGCCAGTGCCATTTTCCACGCTGTGGTGTGCTGGGCTGGTAACACCACTTCAAGAAAGGCCTACCAAATCAACATGCTGAATAAAAGGGTAAATTCAGTTATGGGACACACTCTGGAACCCCTGAAGGTTGTAGCAAAAGAGTAAATTGAAACAAAACTGAGTGTCATTATGAACAATGCTGCACATCCACTCTCTGACACAACCACACTGACTTTCAGTCAACAAATTATTCATCAGAAGTGTGTCAAAAACGCTAATGGGGCTCCTTTATACCAACAGCAATACATCTGTTTAAAGCCCCACTGGGATTGTGACAGCCAAGTGAGGCATTTTCTTTCTTTTGAATTTTCTTGCTTTATAGTCATTCTGGTGTGTGCGCAGACCAAAGTGTGGCGTGTATTTATTTATGTAGGTATTTATTTAAAGAGCCTCTGTAAAAAGCCAAATTTCCTCTTGGGGACAAATAGAGTTTGATCTGTATCTTTGATTTATCTCTTATTGCAAGCTCCTGTGTTATTTTGTAATGCTTTTTACTATATAAAATGGAGATTGATTAGTCCATGGTATTATTATGGCTGACTCAGCTTAGAGTTTGTGCATTTGCTGTCATGAGAAGAGTTACTAAAATGTCTGTTTAATTTAAGAAAGATGAAAGAGTGTCCAAGAGCAGGAAAGAAACAAAGGATTTAATTAAACTGTGAAAATGTGATGTGGTGAACAGCAAACAAGCAAATTCAAATCTAGAATAAAGAAGATCAATTGTTAATTCACAGTATTGAATTAGTTTATATGCAGATTAGCAGCAACTGCAAATTATGTCATTGAACCTGTTGAAGCACATTGTCTTTGAGAATGCTACCTTTTTCCTATAAGCTCTTTCCGGGATTGTCAGTCGGCACAGAATTCAAATATTTTTCCTGTACTATGACCAAGAACAGATTCCCAGCCCACCATATGTGCTTTCATTTATTTATGCACTTTCCATTTTGGAATACATTTTGATTTTCTGTGTAGTTTCCTTATTGCCTTTTCCGATTAACGTGTGGCAAATCTAAGAAAACAAGAGATCCAATCAATGCGAAGACACCATTCATTCTGCCCAGTTAGCTCCTCAGGCTGCCACGATGAAGCATGCAATCATGCTGCCGCCTCATGGATCAGAGTATACAGTACATAAGAAATTTGTCAAACGAGAGGAGACCATTCAGTCCATCAAGGCTGTTTGTACCCTGAGTTCAATTCCAATACTTGATTGTTGTCTGTGTGGAGTTACCACATACTGTAGTCTCTGGGTTTGTATGGCCTTTCTTTCTGGTATTCTGATTTCCCTCCTACACCCCCAAAGAAGACACGTGTATCAGGTGAATTGGGATGTGTGAGGGAGAGAGTTTGTTTGGGAGAACGACCCCTACAAAAGATAGACGCCACTGGCGTAGAACAAATCATTCAGTCAAAGGTTTCAGCAATGTGACTTTTTTTTCCTCAGATGTATCTGTGTATCTGCCCCTTCTCCTGTACAGGGCATATTTGATCAATCAGAACCCAGTAGATCATTGCGTTCTTGGTCACTCTTCAGTTTAATGTCCTTGTTTTCTGGTTGCTTAGTTTGAAAGGGTAGACTGAAACTTAACATTTCAGGTGATTGATTATTTTTGCACTTCATGTTGATGAGCTTGGCTTTTGCTTTTGGTGTATTTCAATTGACTTTATTACCATTTTCTTATCTATCCATACTCCGAGTTATGGTATAGAGTTATATGGATAAATCATTGCACTTATTGGTACTTTCTGAACATCAGCACATCATGAAGAATGGAGCCTCACTAATGGGTATATTTCTTCTAAAAGAATCTCAACCAGCTGAGCTGAGCACAGGTTGACTCTATTCATATTTTTTCATGAACTCATATGGAGCTTGATGCTGTTTCAGAGATTTCTTGGTTATTATGTACACTGATTTTTTTGAAATTTCTGTTTTGCTTTGACATTATGTCAATTTATTTATATAGCACATTTAAAACAACATAGGAATGTTGTGGCCAAAGTGCTTTACAATAATAGAATAAAAGAAAACAAAAAAATAACATAAATAGAAATAAAATATATGAACATAAATAAAATATATAACAAATAGAAGTAATGTTACATAATCACAATGAGGAAACCATCAGTATTACTGAAGGTCACAGAATGCAAGTGAATAGAAATGAGTCTTTAATCTTGTTTTGAACAGTTCAATTGTAGACGACTCCTTTATGTGATGAGGTAAAGAGTTCCACAGGCGAGGCGCAGCAGCTGTAAAAGCCCTGTACCCCCTGGTTTTACACTTGGTACGAGAGACAACAAGAGACAACTGACTAGATGATATAAGCACTCTGGATGTCTGGTGTAAAACACACAGTTCAGATAAATAGGCAGGAGCAAACCCATGTACAGATTTTAAAATTAGCAACAAGATTTTAAAATCAATTTGAAAACTGACAGGCAGCCAGTGTAAAGAAGCTAATATTGTAGAAACAGAGTCATACTTTCTTTTCCCAACCAGAAAGCGAGCAGCAGCATTCTGGACCAGCTGTAACCTGTGTATCAGAGATTTGCTAATCCCAGAATTCAGCGAGTTGCAGTAATCAAGGCGAGAAAAAATAAAAGCATGAGTAGCTTTCTCAAGATCCCTAGAAGATCAGAAGGCTTGATCTTACCTAATTGACGAAGCTGGAAAAAACAACTCTTGACTACAGAACTTACTTGTTTCTCAAAAGAGAGGTTACTGTTAAAGATAACACCTGAATTGCGGACTTGACGTTTGCAAAAGACAGAGAAAGAGATGAGAAGTCCAAGACCAATTTGGGCTTTAGCTGACGGACCCACTATAAGCACCTCCATTTTATTTTGATTCAGATCAAGAAAATTATTAGCCATCCAGGATCTTAGTTCAGACAGACAGTTGTGGAGTTGATTTATTGCAGAGCTGCAGACAGGAATATAAGCCTGAGTATCATCAGCATAGCAGTAAAATGGATTATTATAGAGAATTATAGAGAAATGGATGCATAATATGTACAAAAGAAAAAAAAAACATACTCTATAAATATTGACTAGTGTTTGCCACTTCAGGGAATATGAAAACATTCAAGAAGGCAGTCAGTGTCTAAAGGCACTGCATTACTAAATAAAGTGAAGCTGAGGACAAGGCCTAACTATATTTACAATCCATCCAGCTCCATTCTTCACCTGTTTTTATTGTTGTGATGATCATGGAGAATAGGAAAAAAATGATAGCATTTGCAATTTCCAGTTATCTTCTACTCACAGTAGTGCTTCCAGTGTATGGAATGTAATGTTAAGTTTAACAAAGTAATATTACAAGGCCAAGTAAATGGGCAAAAAAAAAAATCAAATAATCCAGCATTTGCAATAGTATGTGCTGGAGACCTAGTGCCAGTAAGCTCCTTTCTGGTGAATGATGTAATTATATATTTTTACCTCTTTTCAAGTTTCATGGATAATAAGTATCATGTAGGCTGATTGTTTTATTTATTTATTTTTTGTTTCCTTAAACAGTAGTTACGTTGTGGAAAAAAATGATATGTACTATGCTCTTTGCATTCATTTTTCTCAACCTGGTCTCTTTTAACCATAGCTGGGAGGCTTTCTTGCATTTGTAATTTCCTTGTACAATACGTATATGTATGAATTTATCCATGGCATTGTGGCACAGTTGTTAGCTCTCTTGCCTAATGGATCAAGCTACATATACAGTACTTGTGTGTCTGTGTGTTTGTATATTTTTGTAAATATACTCTACGTATGTTGTTATCCATTCATTAACAAAATTTTCACAACCTATAAATGTTTATTGGAACACTATCAGGCAGATAGCAAGATTCTGTTTTGCAGGTCATCCGGCCATTGCAGGGCACATTTACACACACCAAAACTTCCTTACAATTGCCCAGTTTAGACTTGCCATCTAAACTAATCATGCGAGGGAAAACTTATGTCCACAGAAAGTGAATGTGCAAAGTTTACATGGGTGATGACCAGGCTGGAAATCAATACTAGTCACTTTAAATTGGGAATAAATTGTACAAAAAACATTTATTACCACAAACATTGAAACAGGTGGAATCAGGTGTTCTTCTGTAATATCAGAGGCATTCTTTAGTGCTTTATACTCATAAGTGTGCATTTGGGCATAAATGTGAGACTGGAGGTGTCAACATTTTATCTTTTGCTGTCAAAGCCCAGATACCTTTTGAGCCTTTTTGTCTTTAGTGATAATAATGATGCTAATAATCAGATTAATAATACAAAGTGAGCACTTTTTATATATTGGATGCTGATAAAAGATCTTTACAGTAAGCAGAAACTACAAGCAGTAAAAATAAGTAATTACAGGTCTAATTAGTCAACAGAAGTAATTGAAAGACTAAAGTAAATAAGAATTACTTAAAAACTTTAATTTACTGTATATGTGTATATGTTGTGGACTAAGCCCCAGACACAAACAGGTAGACATGTTATTAATCACCACCACACGTTTATTTACAACTATGTACAATTAATAAAGTGCCACACTACCCACTTCACCCCAAAGTCCAGGCCTTTCTCACACTGCCTTTCCCTTCTTCAGGCTGCCTCCACTCCTCTCCTCCAAGACCTTGTCTCCTTCTCTCCCGACTCCAGCCATCAAATGGAGGGAGGCGGCCCCTTTTAACCACTCCCAGATGAGCTCCAGGTGCTTCCTGACACTCTTCTGCCGGCACTCCCCTGTGTGGCGGAAGTGCCGGCTGCGTACCCGGAAGCACTCCGGGTGTCCCCGTTCCTCTTCCTCCTCCAGCACTTCCGGGTGTGGTGGAAGTGTTGAGGTCCAGAATGCAGAATGCTACATCTAGGTCAGTAGGTATCCATTAAGAAAGGACATTTCAGTATATCACTATTTAGGAGTAAACCCCTTCTTCACGATAGAAAAACAAAATACCCCAAAATCTCAAAAACGCTTTGACTGACTTGATTGAAATTTGGTGATGTTATAGAAAAAAGAAAATTAGCCGACCCATGTTATTTTATATCTCAATATTTGTTGCTGTAGTGAGTGGGGTATTCTTAGGCAACACATCCTTTTTTTTGCTGTAGTTGTAATCACATGGGAGAAATGGTGCAAATGAACATTGCAAGCTGAACTGTGCCACTGTACGAGCTGAGGCTACATTTGTACGGGGAATTGAGGCTGGTGGCAACTGAAAACAAGGCAACTGCCCTGCACAGAAAAAAGAGACAATAAGATGTGAATTGGATGAAGAAAAGTTAGGTGAAACTCAAAGAAGATGTGGCTAGGAAGTAGCCTCCTTGTGGGCACACGTTACTCCCTATACAGTCAGTTTCTTCTTATTCCTTACAATGCGGTATAAAATACAAACTAATTCAAGCTGGATTGGATTGTTGAGTGTTCTTACATACATAAACTTCAAAGAACGAGAGATTCGGGCAGAGTGCTATTTGATGGTAATGCCATGTGCAAAGCAGAAACCGGGCGCTACCAGCCCACTTCACTCCTTATATACAACACAGGCCAGGAGCCATGGCACACCTTGGTCACTTTAACCACTTGTGCAGCTCAGTAAAGGGTCCCCCACAGGCAGAAAGTAGAGGAGGTGAACATTGTACGTAGTTCACAATATTATTCCTACTCACATGTTATTATCTGGACAGTGCTTAAAACGTTCAGTTCATTACACAATTTTACGTAAATGTGAAGCCTGTAAATGTCAATGCTGTATGTGATGTGTTAATGGAAACCACCATTCATTGCATGCTGCTTTTGATCTAAATGCTTCAAACCTTTGTAAGGCATAAGATTACAGATCAAAGCTCTGACTGAAAGTACTATTTTTACAGGATCTTCTATAGGGTGAAATTATATTTATACCTAAAATTTCCATTTTTCCTATGAATTACCTGCTTGAATTTGAAAGAATACAGTTTTCTGTAACATTGTGTTTTGCAATCAACAAAGGACAAGGTCAGTCAGTAGTATAACCAGCAACTGATATACAGCAAAAATGTGTAACTGTATATAGCATGCTTAAGAGTACAGATCTCCAGTGAACTAATAATATTAGCCTCTAAGGAAAAATAGCAGCAAATATTCTTTTATACAGATATTGTATACAGAAAGTACTCAGTTACTTATATAGCACCTCTGATACAGCTGATTAGCCCTTGGCACTATAACCAAGACTCATTTTCTTAGGACATTTCCTGGGCAAATCTGAATAACTCAGCTACAGTATATAAACAGTAGGAAATCATTAATTGATAAATTAGAGTTTTGCCACAATTTAATTTGTAATTGCAGTAACCATAAGTCAACTATACATAAAATATGGTCAGCTAGAAAAGGCGGAAGGGAAAACACTTTGGGACAACTAAAACGAACATATGGAATAAACTTGTAGTGAAAGTTTGTCTGATCTTGGCCAACTTGACATTCTCTTGAGGATGCTAAGCAAACTCCATTAAAAGTCAAAGTTAATAAATGTGACGGGAGGACCACGATATTTTCACATTGTATGGGCTACCATTTGGTGACATGACAGTATCGCTCACACACTAAGATCTCTTGTTCCTTCGGGCAGGTAGAGAAGGAAGGGCCAACGTAAATGGAGTGCAAACCCCTAATGTAAGATACACAGCAAACACAGCCCATAGAAAGGTTTAGGTTCATTTTAGAATAATAATTGCATATTATGTATGAACCACGAGCAGCTCATAACAGAAGTATGCTATGCTGAAGAAAAATAAATATTTAGAACTTTTAATAGACATACACCATAAGCAGATAAACTCAGAAATTTACATTATCAAGAGGTCTACAACACCAACTTTCAAAAATAAAGTGCTCTTGAATGGTTTCTCTGATTCTTTTACAGTGTAAACCTAACAAATCCATCCATCCATTTTTAGACCTGCCTATTCTAACTCTAGAGTTAGAGCCTATCCTGGAAGCTTCAGCTATCCTGGAGAAGGTCAGTTGCCACATAGACCCACTCTCATTCCCTCATAAGGGTTAACTTGCCGTTGCCAGTTAACTTAACCTGGGAATGTCTGTTAGGCCGCTACTGATATTGCACCATTGTCCATCCCATTCTTCTCCTCGGTGATGGGCTGAATATGCAATTGCACTTTCAATTGGCTGTATGTGTGTGTTTTGGCTTTGTTGTTTTCATTTCCTTTTTCTCTTGCTCATTTTCCTAGACTCTTCTGTAAACACACTGCCATTTGTAACCTCAATTAACGGACTGGGATCACTCAAATGGTGCTTTCTTTTTGTGCAGTTTTTAGAAGCCTTTCAGATGTATATTTACTTCGAAAACCTTTTTGCCCCTCATTTTAAAATGAGTGCCAGCTTTACCCGTAGACCTCATATTCACTTCTTACTGGGTGGGCCATTTAGAAATCACAGGAAGGCCACTTTGTTACTCAACGCTTATTATTCTTTTCTGTGATAGCCTGCTGCAGGCCCCCCTATTTCTCTCTCTCTTTATTTGTATTTGAGTACTTCCTCTTCTCCCATGATAGCCACCTGTCAATTAGCTTTGTTGCCACCAATCTCTTCTATCGTTGAACTTTATTTCTGCTTTGTACTGTTTTGGCAAGAGATGATGTTGTTGCTCCTAAATACTTTTTCTCTCATCTTGTAACTCAGCAAACATTTATAAGGTTTAAAGAATATATGCCCATTTGCTTTGCTGGTCTAACTTAAGGGATACCTTGGTGAGTGTCTCTCACATTAACCTCACAAGCCCCCTTATGTATTCATGAGTGTATACAGTTTCAACTCTTAGGATGGGTTTCTGTATCTTTTTTACCTAGTGTCCTGCTGGTGTTACATGAAACACGGTTCAAACCTATTGAAATGCTATGTGAGAATTTTAGGTGAAAATCCTTCCTCTGGAACAACATTATAGAACATTTCTTTTACACTGCTCTCACATTGCTTCAAAGACCTGGGATCAAATCCTGGCCCAAGCTTGGCCAGTGCGGAGTTTGTACATTACCCCGATGCCTGTGTGGCCTGCAGGTACTCTGATTTCTTTACACACCTCAAAGATGTTTGGTCAATTGGTAACTCGACCTTTGCCCACTGTGAGACACTTGTGACCTGGCTGAGGTTGATTCCTGCCTTGCACCTTGTGCCGCTTGGTTAGCCATCAGCCCCTCTCAACCTGAACTAGATAGATAAATTGTACATTTCTATTAAAAACAATATTTTCCTGTACTTGTCTGCCCTTCTTCATACAGCGGTGTAGACAGTAGTGCTGCTGGCTTACCAAGCAATGACCGCAGTTCAATTCCTGGTTGAGATGCCTTCTGTTTGGACTTGTTGTCTTTTCTGCTTTGTGTGAATTTTGCTTTAAGCTTCTTATTTCCTTATGTTTAGTTTCTCTAAATTGGCCTTGTGCAAGTTTGCATTTATGATCATCTTGTCCACAGTTGGCTACCGTCATGCATCTTTTGCTTTTGGGATGTGCTTCACTTCCTTGTAATCCTGTAGTAAAAAAATGTAGATTAAGACATTGGATGGATGGATCAACTGTGAATCTGTGCATCAACAAGACCACCATAACTAACCAACAAATGTTCATGCTGTCTACCACATTCATATTTAATGAGACCTTAGCGCTTAGAACGAGCATTAACAAGCTGCCCTCCTATTCATTTTTCATATACCCTCATTCATTTACATGGTTACAGGTGAACTAAAGCTCACTCAGTTTCATGGATCACTGGCTAGGAACCATCCATTGAGATACCGTACCCATACACACTCATCAAGGGCCAGTTTGTAGTCTCCTAATCTGAACATTTTTTGGATTATGGGTGGAAACCTGGTAAGGAGAACATCCATTTAGACTTAAGGACAATGTGCTGACTCCACACATACAGTGTACATCTGACACATTTGGAACCCAGGCTGCTATTGTTGTGAGACATCATCACTAGCCTCCATACTACACAGTTAATAAACAGGCAATGCAAAATCTGAGTGATAACTTGCACTGGTTTATCACAAGAACTTGGCTGTTGTTTTGAAATGTAATAAAGTGTTAGTTAGGTATGTTACCTGATCCATCTAAACTGTCATTTTTTTTTTACTTTAGCTCTTCATGTGTTTTTAGGCCCTTGGGCCTCAGTAGTAACCTCGGACAAAATTAAACTAGCTCCAAGCTTTTGAGAAGACGTGCTTGAGATAAACTGTATTGTCTAGATTGAAAGTTACTTCACTTTTTCCTACAGTCAGCTGCCATTTCACCTTGGACTTGTTGAACCTTTAGACCAGTGAAAGGCAACCTTTTTCGAGTTGTGGCGCACTAAGTCCAAAAATATTCTTTCGTGACGCACCTGAGGGACTGCCCATAAATAAAGTCGTGACGACACAATCTATGGACAATAAAAACAGTTAATTTTACAAGTTTGAAAGACATTTTATTAATAAAGGAATCAAAGGATAAATCTTAAATTTAATTAATGTGAACGCTGAGATTGTTTTTCAGCACATATGAATTGATGCAAGGATCAATTTTCAAAAGACAGACACACATTTCCTTGTCAATCATTTGAAGTCTCTCGCGTTTCTTAGACTTCATTTCCGTAAGTGTTCCATTATTTGTGTTTCCAACATAATTTTTTTTTAAACGTTATCTTTTTAATCAACCAAAAGTTCAAAAACACTAGCAATTTTAAATATTTTACAAAGGTTTTCGCGGCGCCCCTAGAAAATTCCACGGTTGCCTGACAATGCTTTAGACGTTGTAAAGAACCAGGGCAAGCTTCAGTACCAACCCAAGTCAGAAATCTGGAAAACTTTTAGGTTCAGCTGTCAAGTGACTGCTTCTCTATCCAGCAGATTATTGAGTCGGTGACACCACTTTGTGTCTCGCCACCGCTGAGCCATTTACGACAAGACCGGAAGTAATTCTAATCATTCATTTTCACACATTTTGTGACCAAGCAGTCATTAGCTAAACTTTGCATTTAGGTTTAGTCACGTAGGACATATTTTACTTGCTCCCCAGGATTGGCTGTAAAGTTAAAGAAGTGGAGACAGTAGAAGAACAGATGCAGTGCCAGACATTACCTTTTAAAGGGTACTGGTTATTGTTTAGTGCAGGGTACAATTTAAGCTGCCATATTGATTCATTACCTTAGATAGATGAGTGCAGGTTTCAGTCATGGCCACAAGTAGATTCAGTCTACTTATATTTATATTTAACTACCAGGATGTGAGGATGATGTCTGTACCACACCATTATATTTCTGACTTGGAGACAATAGGGGGAGTAAAAGTGGAGGCAATGTATTCTTAAAGACAATTTAGAAAATAATATACTAAAAAAGAAATTAGGGGTAGATAATTGCAAATTAATTAGTTCATTTTATGATGGTATTGCTTTTAATAAAGGGTTATGGAGAGCTACCAAACAACCATCATGGAGAAACCTCACACATACACGTTGTAGAGTTGCTAGTCAGACTAACTTTCATGCCTTTGAGATTTGGGAGGGAAAACTATAGTAGACAAGGATAAATACACAGACGCAAGGAGAATGTGCAAATTCAGACTAGGCTGGCATCTGAGTTCAAAACTCTACCTTCTGTGCTATAGTGCTGTCCATAAATACAGTAATTAAAGAAATTATACAAAATGAGAACCCCTTTTGCTTTGCGTAGACCTGTTTGGTTGTCACCCTGTTTCTTTTTAAAAGTCAGCCTTTATTCACTGGCAGCCTCCAAATTGGCATTTTATTGGAGAGTTTCCTGATGTTGACTTATAAGGTGCTGGTGTGGCATCACTTGTATGGTTGGGCGCAATAGCTTGACCTGCGATAAACTGGGCACACTGCTGGATGTGCAGTAGTACACCTCCTTTTTAAAAGGCCAGGTTGTCGAGTCTGTCTCTAAATAGCTTGCCCTTTTTACAATTTTGCACAGCTTGGCCCCTGTGAGTGTACAAGGAGCAGAGTGTTCCCAGCAGGACCTCCCCACCCAAACGTTGCCCAGAAGCAGCACACTTAGATGTAATCCTTTTTCCAAGGGACATACAGGTGGACTTGGAGCTTTGTAACACATGACATGAGCCAGCATTTTTACTAGTCACTATAGTCTGGAGATAACTGATTTTTAAACACTATTGTAATTTTGCATTAAAGTGCCTGTTTTGTAGCACATGTTGAAGAAGAATGCATAACAGAATTCTATCAGCGGTCTTGGTCTTTAATGAATTTGTATTGCCAGTGACAGCTTCATACATTTTCTTTATGTGTTTGGATCACAAATGTACACATCCTTTGGTTACAACTTGGCAGAAGGACTGCTTGCCAGCGTTTCTTTATTTTTAGATGTCTGTGCAGACTCCTGGTTAGAGCTGGAGCTTTGACTGCATTCCAACAGATGATGTGTGGCTGAGTAGGGGCTGACAGGAGAAAATGAGCCAGGTCACAGTGGGCTTGAGTCTCGTGGACTGTATGCTGCAGGAGTTAAAATCTAAAAAAAGAAATAGCTAGGGTTCAGTGCTATAGTGTTTTTAATTTGTTTACTGATCTGCTCATTAAAGTTGTTTGAAATATTAAAAAAATGCAGTATTATCAATTTGAGTAATTTATCCATCCTGTAGCTGTAAGGAGAAGTCAAGCAAAATGACACCTTTGATTGGCAAACTAAAAAGATTACAATATGCAGGCAACTTAGGCCCCTTCTTTAGGATCTTGCATATTGTAATCTTTTTAGTTTGCCAATCAAAGGTGTCATTTTGCTTGACTTCTCACAACATCCATAATGGCTAACACGGTACAACACCCTAGTACTACAGACCTACAATCCACCCAGTAGCTTAAACTTCCATAGTATGTGTCTCATTAGTACGTCAAGGCCTCTTTTAGTTAGTGTGCAGTGGAAGATGGGCCAGAACAAGGACAGCAGCGTGTTGTAAGGTCTAACTCTCATCCCCCATCACCATTCTAATAATAAATGGTAGTGTAGTAGATTGTAAATCCACACATTGGGGCTCTTTCAGCAGGTCACTTAACCTCCCATTGTTCTAGTTGTAAAAATAACTTCAGTAACTATGCCATTGTGCTTTGTAATCTTCTGGATAAAACATAAAACTCCTCTGTGGGCAGGTCTGCTACCTCAAAGCTCCAAGGTCTTGGGATTCAAATCCTAGCCTGGTGAAGGTCTGTGTCGAGTTTCACTGCTCTTCTCGTGTGCGCATTGGTTTTCTTTTGGTATTCAAGTTTTACAAATCCTTCCAAAACAATAGACAGGGTAGGTAATGTTTTTGCAAAGCACCTTGGATAAAGGCATAGAATGTTTTAAAAAAAATTATATCACTTTTATTCGCCAGTTCTTAATGTACAGGAATTTGACTTGGTAGATTTGGAGCTTCTTATAACCGAGCGCAACATCGCATACAAATAGCATAAGTGGCATCAGTTAAAAAGAAAAAACTTCATACAAAGTTGCAGAATAGTACAATTATAAAGGAGATGTGCACATGATGATGCACAAGTGAATGTGTGTAGTGTGCATACACACATACTGTACATGTACATACACTGTACACACTCACACCTTTCATACAGTGTACGACAGAATGCATGAATATACAAAGAAGTCAGGCTAGGTTACTGGTTTCAGAGGGCTGTGGCTCTGGGAAAGAAACTATTGAGGTGTCTGTTAGTTTTAGTTTCAATTAACCTGGAGCGTTTACCAGAGGGGAGTTTTGGATTCAGCGATTTTTGGGTGAGATGAGTCCGTGGTCCATGCTTTGTGGTAGCAGCCCTGCCTACAGAAAAATAATATGTTAAGGTTATAGTTACTGTAGTTATTTTTACAACTAGAACAATGGGAGATAACTCTTAATGGGGGGAGGGGGGATTAGTCAGTTAGCTGGTCTGTCATTGGACGGTAGAATTCTTACTCACACTCACTGTACTAAAACTGGCAATACTTAAAGAGTATAAGAGTGTGTACAAAATGTATCTCACAATAACAGTGCAACATAAATGACAACCCAGAGTATTGAATAAAATGCAAATCAGTCAGCAGTCCTTCAGTATTGATATGAATGTTGCTGGAAGGCAAGGTTCAGGAGTGGTGCATAGACTCACGTGGCAGCTCGGTTACCAGAGTTCATCTAACCAAAGAGTCCCGAAGTATTCAGATGCCATAGTGGATGCACAAAGATCCTGGTGAAACAGATTTGTGTCCCATATACTGTATATCTGGCAACAGACTTGACATTGAAGTAATAAACTGATTTAGTAATCTGTTGTGAGAGTCCAGACTGAAAGTAAACTCAAGAAATCAGAAACTGCATTCACTAACAAGAGAGTCCATCCTTTCATCTTGTATCAGACCTGTTCTTCATGGCTGCAGGGAAAAAGACAAGAACCAGCACTGGACAGAGTATGCTAGTCCACTACAGGGCACACACACTCATACATATCGTCCATCAAATTCAAATATGTTTACTTATATATTCCTCCATTTAGCAGGGCAGCCAGCTTGTGGAATGTTTTCCAGCTGCTGGCTTGTATATTACAGGAGTGTGGACAACATTAGCAGTGCCATGTCTGTCTGTATAAAAGCAAGCATTCAGGCACAATTTCCAGTTTGTATTATAACAATAATACAACAATAATTGCAAAACTGTCTAAGTCATATTTTCTTGTGAAGTTGGCACAGTTGACTCTAAGTTCCAGGAGACTAAATTTTAATTCTGGCCTGGACGCTGTGTTGAGTTTGCCTGTTCTTGCTGTGCTTATGTGGGTTATCAACTGGTTATCCGGTTACTGTACCATATTGCAAAGATGGGGGTGTTACGTTGATATTCACTTTCTTGGTGTGAATGGTGTGCCCTGTAATAGACATGTGCCCCCTTTAGTTTTGGTTCTTACCTTCTACTAAATGCTACTAAGCCTCTGGGTCCACACAGTCCTGAAACTGGATTAAGTGGGGTCAGTGAATGGATGATGTTTTCTATCAATACATTATCAGTTATAATTCAAATGCAGAATGAAATGTATGACCTTAATCATTCCATACGTATTTAAGTAGTAAAGCACTGATTGCATGAAGTCTATATGAACAATAACCCTTTTATGCAGAGACATATTGTAAAGACTGGTTGCATGAATATAACACTCACAGATGCTTATCTGTATGTCCCTGCTACATCCATGGATCTGGACAGGCTCTCCACAGTTCTCAGCTAAGGCATACAACTTATGCACACTTTATGAGGTAATATTTAAATATGCTGCAGTGGGCTGGTACCCTGTCCGGGATTTGTTCCTGCCTTGCGCCCTGTGCTGGCTGGGATTGGCTCCAGCGGCCCTGTGTTAGGATATAGCGGGTTGGAAAATGACTGACTGACTGATTTAAATATGTAAAATCACAAGACACACACAAAATTTATTGGAAAAAAAATGACAAGGAGTAGCATTTATTCTTGACCACCACTCTCACCTTAATCACCAGTAAGTTATCACAAATCACGAGATGAACAAACATCAATTATCCAATCACTAAATGGCAACAACCCTCAATTCATCAACGATACTAAATGTGTGTCTCATGCGTCCTGTTTTGATTGTGATGGAGCCAGTTAGGTTCTAGTTCATCTGTGTCCCTGTTATATTCAAAAATGGATTGATGGATGGGTGGCACGGTGGCACAGTGGTAGCGCTGCTGCCTCGCAGTTAGGAGACCCGGGTTCGCTTCCTGGGTTCTCCCAGCGTGGAGTTTGTACGTTCTCCCCGTGTCTGCATGGGTTTCCTCCCACAGTCCAAAGACATGCAGGTTAGGTGCATTGGCAATCCTAAATTGTGCTTGGTGTGTAGGTGTGTGTGTGTGTGTGTGCCCTGCTGTAGGATGGCATCCTGCCCGGGGTTTGTTTCCTGCCGTGTGCCCTGTGTTGGCTCCAGCAGACCCCCGTGACCCTGTAGTTAGGATATAGCGGGTTGGATAATGGATGGATGGATAGACAGTACTTATTTTTAAAGTCAGACAGGCAACTATCCCATGTATTATGTTGTATCAGCATTGGGTTGCAGTCTTCATTTGTTCATTTTTTCTGGGACGATGTACTTCTGTGAGATGTGGCGAGTGGTGAACCTCATTTCTTTCTGTGCCATTCTGAGCCTCGTATTCTCGTCGTGCAGACATCACCACAATATCAATTCCGTGACTCTGTCAACCCTCAGGCAATACAAATTTATAGCAAGCATGTCCGTTAATGAAATGTATATTTTCTATTCAGGAATCAATTAACAGTGTTGTTTTTTATTTAACCATATGTATCTGAATTATTTCAGTCATTGTCTGTGTAGGGTTTGTGCATTTTTTTCTGTATATGTGTAGGTTTTCCTCCTACATCTCCAAAGATGTGCTGGTTGGAGTAATCGTTGACCCTGAAATTGCCCAGTGTGGGTGTGAGTGGACCTTGAGATGCATTGGCACTCTGTTCAAGGCCGGTTCCTGCCTTAAGCCCATTGCTGCTTGGCATAAGCTGTGACTCCCCATAAACATAAGGTGGAATAACTGTATGAGAATGTGATGCTATGTTATGTTTGACAGCTCACATAATTACTTGGCTTTCTTCTGAATTGGCATTATCACAGTTTTATTTCACGAGGACAAAAATGTCAGTGGAATTGTGTCATATGGCATTAACGCTGAGTTTGAACCTGAACACTTGATTACACTTCATTACTTGATAACGTCTTGCCTGAAGAAGGGGCCTAAGTTGCCTTGAAAACTTGCATGTTGTAATCTTTCTAGTTAGCTAAAAAAAAGGTGTACATTTTGCTTAATGTCTCACCACAAACCCGAACACTTAAAATGTGCAGGATATAAATTAATTATAGTGTACAGAGCACATAAAACGTGTGCAGCCTCCTAAACCGATATAACTCCAATAAGGCTGCTACATGTGACAGTAATGACCATATAAATCCATAAACCTAAAACACAAGTGCCAGAATTCTTTTGTCAGTTTGTCAGAGTGGCTATACCAGTTTCCCCACAGAACCCTTGGTACTCTCTGTGCATTTTTTTGTAAATATCTGGTTTTTGTAAGCCAGGTTTCACTTTTGATTTGTAAACCAAACTGACGTCCAGCTTGATTTTTGATACAGGTGACATGTCATCTGGCAACCCACATCCTTTTTAGGCTGGTGGGAAACAAGACTGTAATTTGGGCCTATGCAGGTCACACATTTGTTAATTAAAGTGCTGTGCAGACAGTGAGGCTGACTGATAGCTAACCTGTGCTTACACCTTCACACAATTCACACTATTATAAAGGGCCTGCAATAATGGAAGAAGACAACTGTTTCACCGTAATGCATACAGAAACCCCAATGACAGTTTGAAAAAATCCACTCACCAATGGTGCTTTTTTGTTGTCTTCTTACAATGGGAGTGGATTAGCACTATTCTAACAATATTAACTTAATGTTTATCAATGCACAAATCAAATGTGAGCTGTCTCGTTTTACTTGATTTTCTTGTTTTCATCTTCAGCAACTTATTCTTGTACTGCATGTGTTCACATTTCCCTTCATGCTGTATGCTCCCAAATTTGGATGTTGCTTTTCATGTTTAATAGAAATGGCTTCTTCTTCCTTTTCTTCTTTCGACTGCTCACGTTAGGGGTTGCCACAGCAGATCAACTTCTTCCATATCTTTCTGTCCTCTGCATCTTGTTCTGTGACACCCATCACCTGCATGTCCTCTCTCACCACATCCACAAACCTTCTCTTAGGCCTTCCTCTTTTCCTTTTTCCTGGCAGCTCTATCCTTAAGATCCTTCTCCCAATATACTCAGCATCTCTCCTCTGCACATGTCCAAACCAACACATTCTCGCATTCATTTTAAAATGTTCAATACTAGTGCTGAACTCTGAGCAAATTAGGAGCTGTAATTGTACTGTAAATTCACACCTCTTTAAGATGGTGTTCCATATGAGAAGCACTGTTACAACAGAACGGAAAAAACAAAGAAGACATGATGGGCCTACCAGTATATATGGCTGTTCTATTTAGCTTTGTACAAAAGAATCCTCCCGGCTTATCGACTGTACTCCTCCTTCTCTATACGCTGACCTTGTATCCTGCCGCCAATTGAACCCTTGCCACTGACTCACCTCCCGACTCCAGGTTCAGTCTCCATGTGGTTAATAGGCACTTTTAGGTCTAAGCGAGTGACTTCGGGAATAACTGACTGAGTGAGTAGAAGCCGTTGTGTCATATTTTGGAGCGCTCCCTAATGGTGACAGCTGCTCATGCACTTCCATGGAATGACCGTAAACATGTAGAGCCCTATGTTAATTTTTTCACTGTAAACTAAGTTGTTACTTGCCTTACTGTTAAAAAGCATGATGGATGATGTGGGTAGACACACGTCCCAGCTAGGATGATTGGTATTTTTTTTACCAGATGAGAGGCCAATATAATGAAAGGACAGCAGAAGACTGCCTCCCAGCATCATGCATTTCATTCTTGTGCAGCTCCCAGTGCTGCTTGGGAGTTTGCACTGGTCACCATTGTTATGGTCTTTGGCTGTCTCTGAAAGGAGACATCCCTGTCATGTGGAAACTCTGCTGCTTGGCTCCTGACATGTCAGAACTACTCCGAGGTTCAGTTTGGAAAGGAGCAATTCACATCAGCTGGTTCAGTTAGAGATGGGAGTACAGGAGGGCAACACACACCAGGTGGGTAGAAGAAATAAAGACTAAGGAAGGGGCAAATTTCATTAGAATTATTGTGTTGCACACACCTTCTGAAATACTTGTCTTTGGAAGAATGTATTGTGCTTGATAGAACAGTCCTTTTGGAACTCAAACCCGGGTTCTGCACAGTTGTGTCTGTTGCAGCTGACAAATGTCAATATGATTTTGCTCAACTTCATCTCAGCTCAGTGGTGACCAGTATTGGGCTTCCCTTTATGTGCTGAAACTAGCCAAAAATCTAACTTTTTGGAGTTAATCCTTAGCGAATAACATAACATTATAAGTACTTCTCCAGGACAGGACAACTTCATGTTTTGCATACATAATTTGAGAATTGACAGGCTCAGAATTCTAATAAGACATTTTAGGATCCTGCCTACTACACAGACAGCTAGGCTATACTGCTGACAAGCAAGTGGGACTAGGTAACAAGTGAATCACGTGATGGTAGTTATTTTTCTTCTGTTCAGTGTATGTGCATGTCTGGATGATGCTTGTCTTCCGAAACCCCCAAAAACACCTGAGTGTGTGCCACCGGCCTGCAGCTTTGGTGATGATTAGTCTGTTTAGATGGAGGAAGTAGCTACTGAAATCATCTCCAGGCTAGTATTTTTGAGCAGTAGATTTGAAGGATTAGTTTGGCTTGGCAAACCAATTTATCTACTGGAGATTCACGTCTAATGAAAGCTAGGGCTTTAGAGTTAAAATCTAAAAGTCAGCAAATAGGTTTTTTAATCCCTTGCAAGTGAGGAGTGGGAATTCAGGACAACCCTGTTTGCCTGCCACATACACAAAGTTCAGGCTGGCTACTGCTAGCATTTCAGGCATTAAGTGGGTCTGTCCTCAAAATTATAGCATTAAATGTATCAGGCAGTGCAGCATGCAAGCGTAACATATTTCATCATCACACATGAACACATGAAAGATGTACTCAAAGGACAAACTCCTCAAAAATGTACACCCAATGAGACCTGATGTGAGTCATGTATACATATATAACATAAATGTGTAGTAAAAATACGCCCCTTGAATTATCCATGCCAATGATTAAAGTGTGATGCCCACCCCGCCACAAACAAGCAATGTCCAAGGTGCATGAAGCTAAAGCTAAGCCAATGCAATGGCATGGCAGCTATTTCTTCTTAAACATCAGGAGTTTGTCACTAAAGCTCACGGCAGATCTCAGATGTCATTAATGCTCTCTGGTTTACCACAAGCAAGACATTTGGCATGTGGCTGCTGTTAGCCTGTGCTTTTGGCCATTTCTGTCTGATGCAGTGACCCACTTTGATTATGGGAGTGGTCTTAGATAATATTTCGAGAAATCGGTAATCCTCCAAGCTTGTGAGGGATAATAACAGTCAATAATATGACTTTTAGCAGGGTGGCATAAAAGCTATGCCCTACCAAATGCACTTTGTTTAACAGCGTGCCTCCATCTGTGTTCATCTTGGGGAACTGTAAACGTAGTTTGCTCATGAGCAGTATTTTAAAATAATAAGACTACATGTCAAAAATACTGAATTTCAAATTGAAGTCGGCGATTTATTATTATTAATAGTTTTGTGAATATCCTTTTTTGGCATTGCATACCCCCATCCATGCGTCCAGTTTTTAAATCTGCTTAGTCTGCAACAAGGGAGTAGGAACCCAAAGTCTGTTCTGGCAGCTTTAAACATAAAGCAGGAACAGTCTGTGAAAGGAATGGCAGACATAAATATTTTTATTTCCTGTCATCGTCAGTTTAAGGCTCTTCTGATTAGAATGTTATAAAGAAGTGATGGCCTACTTGGCAGTAGCAATTTATTTGATTATCACACTGATTACTTTTGAATTGGCAAGCATTTTCCCCAGGATTGATATTTTTTATAAGTGGAGCTTTGACAAGTTAAGTGACTTGCTCAGGGTCCCACAATGGGTCAGAAGTGGGGATTGAATTGGTCTCCTGTTGGTTTAAAGTCAAACAGTCTAAAATCCATAAAGCTCATTAATAATTCTCATAAGAGATCTCTCTGAACTATGTGCTCATTACCTTAAAGTAGGTTCTATTTCTGGAGGCTTAAAGTCTTGCATGTGGCCTTGGCTTCCTGCTGTGTATTTAGGCACCAAGCAAGGTTTTATATTGCTGGTTCACAACTCTAAGAATGTTTAACCTTCCTGTACGTTCTTTATTTATCTATGCATACATACATTCTTATTTTGGAATATGAATACAAGAGAAGTTATGTTACCTGACAAAGTCAGAGATCCTAGTTTATTTGCCAGCCTTCTAGAAGATATGTCAGTCCATTTCTGGGAGCCCACAACTAGCTGTAATAGGGGCTCAGTTAGTCTAATGCTAGTATGCCATTCAAGGTCGACTCCCTAATTATGCCTGATGCTATATGGATAGGTGCCAGTCCTTCATAACCCTAACATGGATAAGCAGATTACAAAATGGCTGCATGGATAGAGTTAATGTGTGTGACATTACAATGAGGTAGAAAACTGCATGAACCAGGAGAGAATATGCAAAAATCACACAGTGGAAGGGCTAACAATTAACAAAATTTCCTGAAACTGAAGAGCCATTGCATTAACCAGTGTGCCTTTGCTTCTCTCTTTAATAATTTGTTATCAATTCTTTATAAATAATATAAGGTTTCAGTCCATTTTACCCTGAAGAGAGACATGAACACATTGAGAGAAACACATTGGCTAGGCAGTCAGTCTGCCAAACACAAACACGCCAAGGCACCATAACCCAACTGGCCTAACAAATTGTCTTTGGGTTGTGGATATTAACCAGCCTGCCCAGGATAACTTCACATGAACACAGTAAGAACATGCAAACCCAAGGCTGTAATCAAACAGGATGCCAAGTGCTGGTAGCAGTGTAGTTAGAGACAAAGAACTTAGTGTTTTGCAGCAGAAAAAGTGGAGAATGTCGTTTTAAATCTGTGTGTGTGAATGTTTCTTTCCAGCCATTGTAATCTGTTGATACACAACTGTGCCATTCAATCCATCCATTTTCTGATTTAGCTTTTTCCAGGACATTATTATAGAGAGGGTGGCATAGTGGTTAGGCCGGATGGCTCCTGACTTTGAATAATGGTCTGGCGCTGGCATTAGTGGAGTTTGCAGGCTCTTCTTGTGTCTGTGTGGGTTTTTCCTCCCCCATTGAGGTTGTGAAAGTCAACTGGTGACTCTGTGTGGTGTATGTGTGTACCCTGTGATGGACTGGTGCACCGTGAAGAGCTGGATGCAACTGATGGGATCATCCCAACTCCGTAACCCTGTTCTGGATGATGCTGGATCAGAAGTGAATGGATGAATAGATTTGACAGACACTTAGAGCCAAAGTCTGTGCTGTTAGAACCGGACACAATAAGGGTCATCAGTCCTAAATGTGATTTCACGTGTGCTCCCATCCGCAACTGGGCAATGTGAGAGGACGATGAAACACATCCAAGCATTAGGCCTGGAATCAAACCTAGGCAGCTTATGAGCATTGCATTGATTGTAATCTTCACTGAGAATTCATTGACTTGTGACTTCATTTATTATTGCTCTATTTATGAATAGATGTTTACTTTTAGTTTTACTCTGTGTATATTTGGAACTGTTAATAGTAACTGTGCTTCATATAGTTTAATGTCTTATGTATTTTATCTAAGGCATCTATAGGCTAGCTCAAAACAATCTTTCATTGTACTGTACACTGACATTACAGTTATCTTGCATCTTGTCCCTAGATCTTTGAGACATTTGTGTTAACCACGGTGCTACTTTTGCACACATGAGCCGCTCATCCAGTCATTTCCTGAGCCTGTTTAGTCCAGTTTTGGGTCATCGGTGTGTACCTTTTCTTGCAGTTTAATGTTGAATGATTTAATTTCTGTTAACAAAACTGGAAGCTTTTGGATTGTTCATTTAAGGACCACTCACTGAAAAATCAGTAGAAATAAATGGGCTTTTTTTAATTGCTCTAAATGCTGGCTGCTTATGGCCGGCCTTTTCCTGAGCTGTTGCATAAGGTAACAGGAGCTTTCCATTTAAATGTGCTCTCTCCTAAGCTTTACGGCGTTTGCATTTATTTAACTTGTCCTTGTGCTTATTGAAAACTGTATAGAAACTGTGAGCTTGCCTTCAGCAGGGACTCTGCCATTGGCCCGCTTTCTCTCCACCCCCGCGTGTGACTGGCTGCTGTCTTTGGCAAGCGAGTCAATCAGCTGACTAGAATCTTATGTAGGTCAGTGTGTGTGGCAATGCGAAAGTGGCTGAGTGTGCCTACTCCCAGGCCTGGCTTTGTGTAAATGGGCAGTGAGCCAGCTTTTGTTACATACGCAAAGGGAAACGGCAGGCAACGTGACTTGAATTGGGAGGCAGAAGCAAAGTTTACAGTTGAGCTGCTTTGACACAATACTCGCTCATTCCCCACTTTTATGGTTGCCCTGTCCAATTTAAAGAGCAGGGCTGGCACGCCTCTCAGTCATCCTTTGTTTCAGGTTTAGTGTTCTCAGATTGCAGTGTTAGAAACTGTTAAAATATTGTGGTTACCTCCAAAAAATAAAAATGGCCAGACAGCTAAAATATTTCAGTCAGGTGCCAGTGCTGTTCCTTTAATCCATCCAATCACCCATTTTCTAAATCTGTTTGTATTTAAACAGAGGAAGAAAGAGCTGAAGCCTAACCTGGCAGCCCTAGACACAAGGCAGAATACACACCGGCATACTCTGAAACCAATTTAGAGACTAACATTCACTTCTGTGGGATAGTGGAGGAGGAAGGACAATGTGGTGAATACCTACTTGGGCATGGAGAGAATGTGAAAGCACTGCATAGGTGGAAATCAGTCAGGTCTGTAGAGCTCTTAGGACTTTTTTGATTTCTTTCTTATTAATTTTTTTTTTAAAGGCAGACAAAAAGACAATTAAAATACTCACAAGATTTACAGCCAGGTTGCCTCTGTATTAAACAAAAAAAAATCTAACCTTATAACACCTCTATTTTCTGTTTAGCAATGCTGCCTCCTGGTGACCCCTGCAAACATTACACCCCGATACTATTTAAAATGCAAAGCAACTTTTAGTACCCTTCTACCGCTTATCTTTTTGTTTCATTAGGAGGTCCCGCGTACTTACCTCCGAACACCACTTCTCAGTGGTGGAGCACCTTACTATAATATGGTAAAGTTAGATTGATTGGTTTTAAGTGCCTCAAGAATTGCAGTCTTTTCCTCCTCTCTTTCTTCACACATCCCACCCACTGAAGATGCTGCTAAAATGAATGAGTCAACTGACCGCTAGAAGAGTGGTTCCCAGCCTCTGGTCTGCAGTGCACATGGAGCTGTATTCAAGTGTCCTCCTTTGTTTCTGGCTAGTTCCTACTAGGACCACTAACTTAATCAACGTATGTAGCCATTTCATTGTTTTAACATTTATTGTTCAGTAGTGAGAAGTTAAGCAAAATGACCCCTTTTATTGGCTAACTAGAAAGATTACAATATGTAAGCTTTTGAGGCAAACATCTCTACATCTTACCTAAAGAAAGGGCCTGAGTTGCCTTTAAAGCTTACATACTGCAATCTTTCTAGTTAGCCAATAAAAGGGGTCATTTTGCTTAACTTCTCACTACATCCATAATGGCTAACACAGTACAACACCCTAGTACATTTATTGTTCAGAAATGCACCACTAGGATTTAAGACTTACTAGGAGGCTCTGCCCCCTGCTCGCTTTGCTCGCCCAACCCTGGTTTGGTTAACCAGATATACAATTTTAAGATATTGTTAGTTTCATGGGAATTGTTACATATGCATTTTTTTCACTTTTACTTTAAAAACGATGTTTGGAACTAACTTTTCCTCAATATCGCATTGAATTTTGATTACTATACGTGTTTGGACTTGCATCATGACAACGCAACATATAACTACCTGTGAGTGAATATCGTTTCTTTCTCTCTAATAAATAAAATGACTTTCTCGAATATTTGTCCATGCTCTTTCTTCTTCGCTTTGTCGTTGATGTGTCATCTAGAATGTATAACATTATTGTCCTGATAAAATATTTGATAAAAATTAGAGGGCAGAAAGTGTGTCTGCCAAAAGCATTCACACGACTAAGGTTAGATGACTGTGGTCTTGTTTGAAAATAGTTGTAAGTAGGGTATGACTTGTAAGAATCTCATGTTAAAATTCTCCGTCTCACGGGACTTCATACCACGCCAACGTTTTTAGAATCTTTTAATACTCGCTGGCAACGCGAATTAGACGACCTACAAGTCTCCGACATAAAGTTTAAATCCAAACAATATCTATATACTTCTGTCATATCACCTGTGTCCATACATTCGATCTCTTTTCACTGTTCTGTTATTTCACTGAGTAATAATTTCCGTTTGTTTGCACTAATGCGATCTTTCCTATCCGTTTTTTGAGATTTTCGAATTTTCGTACTTCCATTATCTCTAACCTGCTCTGCATGTGTACTGTGGCAACGTTTTTGAATTCTTTACGATGTTCTACTTTGTCATCTACTCTTTGTCATTTATTTCCGGACTCATCTCATGGGACGTATAAGTGTCTCTCCAAGAAAATCACATCTCGTCTCCTTCCAAGATTTTTATAATAGAGAGACATTGGAATTGGTTATTCTGTCCTTCCTTTCCCAAAATTTGTCGTTGCAGCATTGTGTTTTCAGATGTCTAGAAACAGCACTGAATGAGCCACATCCACATACACCCTTACTCATTTATCCAATAATGTTGTGAACCCACTTTTTCCAGTTGGGGTTACTGGGAAACATAGCCTATCTTAGCAGTATCAGATGTTGTGCAGACAAGGCAAGAATTTACAAACTGCACATAGGATGCAACTGGATGATGATTTGAACCAAGGTGCCTGGAACTGTGAACCACAGCCCCACTGCACCACCCCAAACAAAGTGCAATTCTGGATAATTCAATTGTGTGATAATAAACCACTGGGAAGTAAGTCAGTGCAGGGAGGAGAAAGTCCAGACATGTAAGTGACGAATTACATAGCAGTAGAGTGGCAGTGAGTGGAGTGTCAGTTCAGAAATATTGGCAGGGACACTGGACTTTACCACAAGATGGCCGATTCAGTCCCTGCCGCTGACTGACTATATGATGCTAATAGTGCCAGGGGTGTTGTACCGTGTTAGCCATTATGAATGTAGTTAGAAGTCAAGCAAAACGACACCTTTTATTGGCTAACTGAAAAGATTACAATATGCAAACTTTCAAGGCAACTCAGGCCCCTTCTTCAGGCAAGATGTAATTCAGAAACTGGAATTCCCTCCTAGTGTGTATATCAACACAGGGAACTCCAGTTTCTATATTACATCCATTACATTGCCTCAAATGATTTCATATTGTACAGTAGTCTTTTTAGTTAGCCAATGAAGGGTGTCATTTTGCTTGACTTCTCACTATGCGATGCTAAGTAACCCATGTAACCTGCCTGTAAAAAAAAAAATATATACCTCTCATGTAAACAAGTGTAATGAATGCTAATTTTGTTAGACACTGTGAGCAAACTTATTATACAAATATACAACAATAATGCTAGTAAAGCAAGGTGTGTTTGGAAACATAACACTTGTGGGGTCCCACAGACTGATTTAGTGAGAGTATTCCAGTGCTCGGGGCACAGTGGTAGCAGTGCTGCCTCACAGGTAGGAGACCTGGGTTCGCTTCCCGGGTCCTCCCTGTGTGGAGTTTGCATGTTCTCCTTGTGTCAGCGTGGGTTTCCTCCGTGTGCTCTGGTTTCCTTCCACAGTCCAAAGACATGCAGGTTAGGTGAATTGGTGATTGTCCCTAGTGTGTGCTTGGTGTGTGAGTGTGTGTGTGTGCGTGCCCGCCTGGGGTTTGTTTCCTGCCTTGCGCCCTGTGTTGGCTGGGATTGGCTCCAGCAGACCACCTTGACCCTGTAGTGTGGATATAGCGGGTTGGATAATGGATGGATGGTGCCAGGTAACAGTAGTGTTGCAATTTGAGTAAGGGGGTCTGATTTAATTTTGTGTAAGTGGGTACAGACTAGATATTCTGGGGTTTAAAAAACTATCGGCTTTTGTTCCAATGACAGTGTTGTAAAGGTAACTGAGGAAGCCACCTTCGTCCAGCCTGTTAAGGATGATGTGTCTGATTGTCAGAAGTAATGCAGTCTGAATGCATAAACATGAAGACTACTCACCACCAGATTTAATTTATTCTTATAAAGTGCACTTTATAAATCCAGAACACAAGCTACAAATACAGTGCAGTCAGAATAACATTATTATAAAAGGAAAAACCCACCAGCATGGTGTAGCACCCAGGATTATGCCAGTTTAGATGTAATCTCAGAGTGGATCAGCTGAGAGTTAACAGGAACTGACTGAAGGTTGGGATTGCTAGAACTGGATGTCCATCCACCCACTTCATTAACCTGTTCCTGTGGCAGCTGGCATATGCCGGCCTGTCACTAAGCACTCGCACCTACACCAGGCCTATCGAGAGTCACCCATCCACTTGAAGGTATGTCCATTTAAAAAAAAAAAGGAGCTGCTTTTTTTAAAAAAAAAAAATATAAAAATGTTATTGAAGTGTGATGCCCTTATGCTTGAAAACACATCTCTATATACATTCATTTCATCAAAAGTGTGGTGAGACAGCTCAACAGTACAGACTCGACAGCTACTTCAAAAGCGATGGGATTAGAGAGTAGGGCAGTGATATTCTATATATAATTTTTTTTCACTAATCTGTTTCAAACCCTCTTGGATTTCTCTCTTGAAAGCATCTGGGCTGTAGAGCTCATCTTGCATGAAAGCCCATTCATGGATGGCTTGGCAAATGATTTACTGAATTATTCACAGATATCTGATTGAACTGTACTTCAACCCAGATTGTAGCTGAGAGTATGCAGTCTGAAAAATTAAAAATACATTAAAATAAGAAATGACCAGAATGAACATTGTTTCTTTGGAGTACTAAGTGTGTGGAGGGAGCTGTCTCATCAAGTGCCTTGTATGGCTTTAAAAAGAAAGTGCCAGTTTCATCTTCTTGACTTTGGTGCAATCATCATGATGTGTGTAAAATATAATTGTTCATCCTTGAAATATTCTGTATGTTTCTTAAGATTTATTTACAACGATGACAGTAGACAGAACAAAAATCTAACCTTTACCTAACATTTGATAACAAACCTCATTATCTCACATGCTAACAGTCATAGATATAGTAGATCATGGAACATTATCTTACCACCTTTTGTTTCAAACTGTACATAAACTGCAATGCTGTAATTTATTACAGCTTGGTGTAATAAACATATACATGTGTAAGACTTAAAATAAAGAATTCCACCAACCAAAAAAAGCTTCTGATTTAATGTAATCCCTGCATGGCCACCTATGTTGTGGAGATCGTACATTTGTTTGTGAGTTGCGGGGTTACAGCCTACGATTCCATAGTATAGCTTGCTGAATGGCAGGTGTCTCAAATGGTGGTGAGTGTGTCTCTTTAGGGGTCTCTAGTCATAGATGTCTTGCATAGAGGGGTTGTGATGATCCAGTTTTCATTCCACCAAATTCAGTGTGCAGAAAGTCGGAGCCAGTCCCACCATGAGCAGGTGGCCGACAGAACATAGTCCCATAGTCCAGTTCAGAGTGATCACAAATATTGACAAAGGAACAGTTCATAGGGTGTTTTTTTGAGGGTATGAAGAGTGAAACCATCACCTAATACACCATTGTGACAATCTTTCATTCTGAATACACTAAATAATAAACCCTGAGATGGTGGGTTCAAATCTGCCATTGACACTGTGTGACCCTGAGCAATTCACTTGACCTGTCTGTGCTCTAATTGGCAAAGCAAAAGAAATGTAACCAGTTGTATCACAAATGTTGTAAGTTGCCTTGGATAAAGGCGTCAGCCAAATAAATAAGTAAATGCGAGTCACATTCAGGAGAAGCCAGCAATCACATCCACTTCCATAATCAGAGAACCGATGTTTGATTTGGGAGTTCTTTTCTTATTTCTGCACTTGAGTCGTTTCAATGCATGAGTTAAAGAAGTCTTTTTCGTGTATTTAATAAAACATCAGGAGGTACAGGCAAGGCTACATCCATCTTGAGAGAAATTAATTTATTGTAAGCATATTAGTACCATAATTATTATAGTGGCAAAGTATTACTGGCCCAGCTGATAAGAACTGATTCTCGTTTTCTCGTATATTGAGTTTCTGTTTGGTGCTTACCAACCAGCAACTCTTGCAGTAAACATTCTGTAGATCCGTCCATTTCCCATACCTCTTTGTTCAAATGCAGGCTGTCTGAATTTATCTCAAGAATAAAGAAACTTTAGGCAGGAACCAACTATTGCTGGACATGTTCACAGCTCACACCCATATAGGACATATTTAGACCTGCAAATCAGCCTCAAACGTTCACCTTCAAAATGAAGGTTAAAACCAGAGTGCACTGTGATAAGCCATGCAGACACAGGTACAACGTGAAAACTCTATTCAGGTGGTGATTGCACCAGGATCCCCAGAAATGTTAAGGCATGAGTCAGTTGCTTTAATCATTAGGTCAAGCCAACCCTTGTCTCCTTCATTCTATTACATTTCATCCTAGTTTCTATTGATTTCTGCCAGTTTATGCTCCTTTATTTCTTAAAAGTATTTGAAAGTTTCCAGCGTGAGGGACAGTGGCACAGTTCACATTTTCTTATGGGCCTTGGAAAAATGTGGTTCTTATACAGCAGGAAGTGGGCCTATTCTCTCTCTCGTGGTCTAAAACAGGGTTAC
Source organism: Polypterus senegalus (assembly GCF_016835505.1). Classification (NCBI taxonomy): domain Eukaryota; kingdom Metazoa; phylum Chordata; class Cladistia; order Polypteriformes; family Polypteridae; genus Polypterus; species Polypterus senegalus. The sequence goes on from NC_053156.1 coordinate 126,022,843, forward strand.
GTGTAAAGTTGATCTAATGTTTTTTTTATCTGGAATAAAAATTATAAGCAACTTTGTTGAAATGTAATTGTATTTCTTGGGATTACTATCATCTTTAAAAAGCCATTAAACCTTGAGGATGGAAGCTTAGCATATTGCAGTAATGTATTACATCACATAGTTAATGAAATTTTCTTTTATCAGGAGATGGGTTAACATGCCCGCTTCTCTTACTGTATACACCAGAAACAAGCAACGTGAGCTAATTACATTTCTGCGAACTGAAGCTGTAAGAAATGAATCGATAACTGTCAGTATCTCACGATGATCTCACAGTGGATCACCACAGAGATGCATATGCAAATGAGTTGCCCAAAAGAATAACAATACCATAATGATAAATGAAAGAGTAAATGACAAGGACATCCATGCACATTGACTGCTGGAGGGAACGTGGAAAGTTGCTGTGGCAATCTGTCTAACATGAGAGTAATTGCCCATGAAACTGTAAGCCACCTACTGATTAGTCATGGTTCTGCCATTATGCTCCAGTACCTCCTGTATAAAAATGTACAGTACAAACATTTTTACAGTTTTGAGCAGATTGGAATGGTAAAAAAGCAGGACTGTGTTGGAAAGTGATGTGCTTATTATCGATGCTTGTGATATTTTAAAATGAATATGTTGAGGATGCCCCAACTGTAGTGAAGATTGGGGGCTTTGTGTTGTGTTAAATGATTAATGGCTTTAAATAGTGAACCTCTGTTCACTAAATAAAATAAAAGCATTGAGAGAAGCAAATTTGTACAATTATGCTTGGATTTAAAAATTGCACTTACAGGGACAGATTCTGAACACGTAAGATTAAAACCCTGAAGGAGAAGACTGGGAAAGAAGTTGGGAAGCGTTTTATTTTGGGTTTATAGCTCACTATACCGACACTTTGAGGAACCATTTCAGCTTGACTTCAGTCCACTAGGCTTTCATTTTTTTGTACTGTCCCTGTACTCAACAGCTCTTTGTTTATGAATATGTAACTAATTTCAGAAATGAAGATTAAAACCTTTTTGAATTTTCAGGGTCAACAGGTTCACATTGTTGATTTTCACAGACACAATTTAACTGTTTTTTCATAATGCTGTGTAGTGTGAATATGTATGTCTGCTAACAGCGTAGCACACTGAAAAGCTGGGGTGTAAGCAGAGCTGCTAGTTTAATAAAATACTGTGGTAATGTTACAGTGTTTTGTTTGTTTTGATGAATATTCGTCAGGAACAATATATACTGTACATCCCCGACGGTTTAATGGGTGTCGCGAGAGCAATGTTATGATGAAGTAATGAACAAAAGTTGCAATGGGTCACATGTAAATTATGCCACCTACAACTTAAAAGTATAAAATCATAGCATAGTATGTAAGTGGGTGTTTATACAGTATATCCATCCATCCATTTTCCAACCCGCTGAATCCAAACACAGGGTCACGGGGGTCTGCTGGAGCCAATCCTAGCCAACATAGGGCACAAGGCAGGAACCAATCCTGGGCAGGGTGCCAACCCACCGCAGGACACACACAAACACACCCACAAACCAAGCACACACTAGGGCCAATTTAGAATCGCCAATCCACCTAACCTGCATGTCTTTGGACTGTGGGAGGAAACCGAGCACCCGGAGGAAACCCACGCAGACACGGGGAGAACATGCAAACTCCACGCAGGGAGGACCCGGGAAGCAAACCCAGGTCTCCTAACTGCGAGGCAGCAGCGCTACCACTGCGCCACCGTGCCGCCCTATGCAGTATATACTGTGTGTGTGTATATATATATATATATATATATATATATATACTGTATATATATGTATGAATGTGTGTGTGTGTGTGTGTGCGCTGAAAGTATGTAAGTGTGTGTATATATTACACACGTATAAATTAAAGACCTGTATGTGTGTGTATGCAGCAGTCTGCTCCGGTACGCTCAGCCACAGCCACAGCCACTAGATGGCGCATGCATGCACTTTAAAATTTTTGCACTGCTAGCATGCACCTCACTTCTCACTACAAAAGACTCGTGCGTTGAAAATGCCGCTGAGCAACAAGTTGAGCTAATGACACAGATGAAGAGACACAACGTCGTAATAAAGCAAACGCCACGGCTCAACAACATGCAAGTGAAACTCCTACAGCAACAGAGGACAAGGCTTGAAGTTTTCACTAAAAACCTGGTCTGGCTGTCTGGAGGTATTTTAACAGGACTCATATGTCAGTGATACAGCTAAGATATGGTATCACCAGTCTCTTCATATAAAAGCCAGTGGGGCAGCAAGCACAGGTGGGTCCACATCCTCAGCCCTCGGTCATCCTTAAGAGTTAGCTGATGCCTCTCCAAGATCACAAATATAATAAAACTGCTATGGAGTCTTCTGAGTTGTATTCTTTTATTGTCCAAAAGACATTCATGATATTTAACTAAACAAACTGCTTGGTTTGAGAAGCTGGACAATAAAGAAAAAAATGCTTGACTTGTTTGTCAGTACAGGAAAATTGAAAGAAAATCTGGTTATCAAGTTGGTGGCCATGTAAGTTACTATAAAAAGTACTCACCCCTTGGAAGTTTTCATGGTGTATGTTTCTCTGAAGTAATCAAAACATGGGAGTGAAAGTAGAGGGTAGTACACGTGCCATTTAAATGCTTGTTTATTGGTTACTATAAAGTCCAACTGTATAGAAGAGTGCAGCGGTAATCTGCCATGCATCCAGATTACTGTCCATGTAGGTGCAGTTTTAATAACGTAAATTTCGAAAAGCATTAAGGGCAGTGGTGGAAATGCTTATGGATTTTCATTATTTCTATGAATCGGTAGCAGCAGCAGCAGCAGCCCATTTAATTTTCTATTTCCAGGAAACACTGAGGTTACTTTTGCCCAGTAGAGTTGTGTGTGCCCTCTGATTGACAGGCATCCCATACGCTGCCACTGCAGCCTTCCATGGCTGTAAAATTAAACAGGTTCAGAAAATTAATCAATGATGTGCCTGCCACATTCATTCTTTTAAACGCATTTCATTGTACACTGTACACGAATAAACACTTGAAACTTTACATCTTTAGAAAGCCTGCACTTCAAATAAACAGTGTATTCAAACACTAGTAGAAAAGTGGTATAATGCACACTGGGTTGGAGTAACTCGAATGAAAGGAGACTTTAAAGGTTTTAAAAATATTCCAAGTGCACCCTAGCTGTGCATGATCATCTTCAAAATACACTACATGTTTAAGCCTGATGTATTTCACGGTGGAAGGTCTTGTTCTAAAAGAATTGTACTGACCAACAGTCTGACATTCTTAACAGAGACACCAAAGTTTGCCATCTGCTCATCCATTTTTTGTAGCCATTTGATCTAATTCCGAGTTGTGAGGAAGTCAGAGCTGTTTATCAACACTGAAAAGCAGTTCACAGTCAGGTTGAGGAGGCCCCCGTATCTTAGAAGTCCCAGTAAACTTCGTAGCCATTACATTCTACCAAATAGAGGCACCCAGTATACAATTTCAACTTAGCTGACAACTGTAAGCCATATGCAAAAGAAAGTGTTACTTACAACTTAGCCAGATTGACAGACAAGTAATTTGTTGCTCTAATAATTTGTTTGCAATAAATGGACGAATAAACAAATACAATATGATAAGATGTAAACTTTGAGCCTGAATTTTGTGGATGTTCATTTTCTCACAGTGCTTGGCATAGCTCCATTCCTAGTGTTAAAGTCTGGGGCTTTAAATTGTTTCTACGATAATTCTTCACAGCTTTGGTTTTGGTAATGCTGCTCAGGCCAAATCTGTGGCTGCCCCCTGAGTGAAGAAAATGTCATTTATCTGGCAGTAACTGTTACGTTTCAATGTACTATTTCTGTGAATCCTGATTTCTGTTTACATATGTCTTTTTTTGGCATGTGAGGTTTTGTTTTTTTTTTTTATTTGTTTTCATGTAGCGTGATTTGTAGAGAAGCGGTTTATCCCACATTGAACACTCTGCCGCTTACAGTATGTTTCTCTTTTTCTGCTCCTCGTGTGTGGGTATAATCTGAATAGTCTGGCTTTGTGGTTCTTTGCTCATTAGTTGCTTGCAATTAAAAATAAATAAATAAAAAGTAAAATGGAATGTGTGTTTGTACCCAAGTAGCCTAAAACACAACAGGCAAAGCCTAGTATTTAATGAAGGGAACAGCAAACGTCCCCCTCCCTGGCATGAATCTGGCTCTCCTTATGTGCTGTTGTCAGAGGAGATCTGTAACTCTGTGCATGGCTCATTGTTTTCCAGGTCTTTTGGTCTCCTCATTCAGTTGAAGCCTGGGCAAAGATGAACCCTGGCTGCTTAAACAGAAATTCATTGTTGGAGTAGAGGCTTTTCTGTATAGAACTTGGACTTCATCCAGCTGTTCTTGCATGATATACTGCAAACCTATTGTCATATGATCTTACTGAATAAGGGAGTTTTTGAATGGGGGAAATAGCTTTTTTCTTTTCTTCTTTCTTTTTTAGAAAAGAAAGATCGGCTGGTGAGATCTCTAGGGAATAATCTGTTAATACAAACTAAACCTAATCTTTAATCGTCGGTAACAAAACAAGCAGGCTAGATCTGAGTGAAGCAGACTTTTTAAGTGAATGGTAAACTTTAAATTAGTTCCACATTATATAGATCCAAAGAAAAAGAAGAGCCTTTGAGATCAGGATTTGCAAAGAGTAAAGTACCATGCACATCATGTACATTTGTACATTAGAAGTAGAGAAAGTGAGAGAGCAGCTTGGTGGCCCAGTGGTTAACACTGTCCTTTCGTAGCTTTAGAGATTTGGGATTGGCTTCAGAATTATGGTCATCGTCTGTGCGGAATTTACACTTTCTCAGGATATTTATGTTTATTTTCCACTGGATACTCCGGCATCCTCACACCTTCCAAAAATACAGGTTTAGGTTGGCAGATTGTTCTGTAGTAAAGTGTACTCCACAGTGGGGGGACACCCCATCCAGGGTTTGTTCCTGTCTGCATCTAATGCTGGATTCAGCCTCTTGTAAATGTGAAATTGGATAAAATGGCCTCAGTGAATGGATGGATAGACAGTCACTCGTACAGTGATAGCTCTGTATCTCTGCTGCTACTCAGAATAATACCCATTAAGGTGATGTTTATTAAGAAATTAATTTTCTTTTTTGATTAAAAAATAGCTTTTTAATAAAGGCATCAATATTGCAAAATCTTAACATTATATGTCAAAATATTTTCTATCCATTATGGAAGCTAGAGGCACTGTTGCCCTGTTAAACCCACCAGACAGACGTCCAGGACACACTTGTAAAAGCACCAAGAAGATTTCTTTAATATTTTCTTCCAACAAAGTGCACAAAGCACCGCACACTCCACAATTCTCCAGTGATACAATAATACTAAATAATAATCAATAACAATCCTCCACTCCCAGCAGCTTTGTCACCCAGCCTCCCAACTCCAGCTCTCCTTGCTGGGTTTACCAAAGTCCTTTAAATAGTTCATGACCCAGAAGTGTTCCTTCACCGGGTCAAACGCCACCTCATCCCCCTCAAGTAGCCCAGAAGTACTGCAGGCTTCCCTCCTCGTGACTCCAAAGTAATAGTAGGAGTCCCCAGGTTCTTTGTGAGCTCCCCCTGGCGGCACCCACGGCACCCAACAGGGCTGAGGAAATGGACTCCACATCTCAGGATGCTTTGAGGGAATCCGGGGAACCATTGCTGTCCAGTGGAGCTTCCTCCTTCTTTCTGTTGAGGGACATCCTGGCCAGACTGAAACGCTGGCCATCCATCACTCCTTTTTTTCAGGCCCAGTACATGGTTAAATTGAGTTAAAATGATTGTAGAAGGTACCAAATTTTGCAGTCAGGCTATATAACTCTAAAAATAAAGAGCAGTTTGTCTGGACGAAAAGGTGAAATTCTGTAAATTATTGTAGATGTTGAGAGATTCAACTAAGATTACAGTAACAAACCCAAGCTAGGAAAAGCAGTTGGTAATTGTATTGGGCAATTCTCAGCGAAAAAAAAAGTGAATAAGTTATGTTCTTACAAAAGCTGCATCTATCATAATACAGTAAAGTTAATTAGAAGTTTAAAGACACCTCAGTTATTAAACTTACTTAATCCAGTTCATCGTCACCTCTGGCACAGCCTGTCCTGGGGTATCAGGTCAAGGCAGAGATGAGCTGTGAACATGGTCTCATTCCATTACAGGGTACATTTACATCTGCTAACACCTATTTACACTCACCAGTTACTAACACACACTTCATTGGGATACTGAGGAAACTCTTATGGAAGTGGAGAGAATATGCACATGCCAGATAGACAGTGACCAAGCTGGGCTATGAACCCAAGACTCTGGAAATGTAAGGCAGCAGTAATCACTGTGGCACCATGCCACCCTTAATTAAATAAAGTCCATGGATTTATTTTGTAGGTTTATTTATGGGCTGCTGATGACAGGAAAGATAGTGCTGATGAAGTGTTCTGAGTCTTGACAAGTATCACATTACAAAGTGGAATCCTGGAAAATCTCTTTTCCACTTTTTATGTTTTACCGAGGATGGTGGAAATATGCTTCAGAGCAAAAGTCTGCGAGATTACAAAGAATGATTTATAACTGAGTTAGGAAATTAAAATTAAATCAGGCGGTGATGGAAAGTGATAATTATTTTGTAGAAATACATGAATAATTAACTCGGAGAAAATTCATATGACAAGAGGCTTTGCTGCTGTTTAAACCTTTGTATAAAAAGTGATTACACTTACTATATTAGAACCACAGGTTATTAACAATTATAACTAGCTACAAGCTGTAATAAAATTAATATTTTAAAAGTCTTTAGAGCATTTCATAGTGAGTATTTCAATGTACTTCTTTAGGTCGCAGAGAGGTTAGCATATCTCTCTCAGAGCTTCAGAGTCTCAGGTTCAAAAGCCGCTGTGGTCCCTATCTGTATGGAGTTTGCCTGTTCTTCCCATATCTGTTTCGGTTTCCCTGGGGGTATTTAAATGTGTAGGTTAGGTTAGTTTGTGCAGTTAAAGTATGCTCGTTTGGAAGTGTGCACCTATCCTAGGGATCTGTCCTGCCTTGTGCTCAGTACTTCTGGGATAGGCTGTAGCTCCTTGAGATCCTAAATTGGACTATGCAGGCTTAAAAATGATTGGATAACAATCAAGAACAATCAGTATTATACTCAGGAAGGATCCAACTACGCCATTAATTTACTTGTACTCCCAAAGCAATAAAGGTATCTCACTGTAGAGTTATTTAAGTAATGGGAAAGCAGTAATCCAAGAAGCTACATTTGATATACAGTATGTTAGCTATATGATTTTCTCCATTTAGACTTTTATGAAGTTTCATCATGTGTACTCCTGTGATATTCACAAGTACCGATTTCTCCAAAAATCACTGTCACCTGCTTTAGGTGCTGTAAGGTTTGTCACTCACATGGGCCAGTGAAAAACACCTACTAAAAAACATATGCAGGTAAATACATGTGTGTTCACTAAGTCTTTGAAAGTGGTGGGTATATGTGAGGTGACTTATACTTTCATAAAAAAAAAATCATTGACATTTGTCATTTACTGTATGTTTTGACTTAAGTATATATACAGGAAGCGGCACGGTGGCACAGTGGTAGGGCTGCTGCCTCTCAGTAAGGAGACCTGGGTTTGCTTCCCGGGACCTCCCGGTGTGAAGTTTGCATGTTCTCCCCATGTCTGCGTGGGTTTCCTCCCACAGTCCAAAGACATACCAGTCAGGTGCACTGGCGATCCTAAATTGTCCCTAGTGTTTGCTTAGTGTGTGTGTGTGTGCCTTACGGTGGGCTGGTGCCCTGCCCAGGATTTGTTCCTGCCTTGCACCCTGTATTGTCTGGGATTGGCTCCAGCAGACCCCTGTGACCCTGTGTTACGATATAGCGGGTTGGATAATGGATGGATAAGGGAAAGGAATGAAAGACAATTAGATATGGTTGATATACTGGATGAAATTCTTTATACAGTATGAATTTAAAATAAAGGTTTTACCAGTATGTTAAAAATTAGTATGAACACATTTAAACGTAAATCATATTCTTTTATCACAAACCATGCAAAAGTAGATATTAAATAGGCTTTTCTGTCAGCGTATCAGTAGCTGATGCCTATGTGTCTGAACTTGCATGGGAACAGAGTCCTAAATACGGGAGCCTAACCCTTTAAGAATATCGGCCAGAGGGATATGCGGGCTTAACCTAATTGGTGAGTCAGTTCTGGCTGTGATCCTCTAAAATTCTGCATTCGATTTAGCAGGTCGGACAGCATATTTATGTATATTTGTTTAAAGGTGGTGATTTGGAACAGGGAGAGAAAATGGGAAAAAGTCTGGCTTGTTGTATGTTTTTTTGGCAGCAGTGAAATGTACTTTTATCAGTTAAAGATGGAAATGTGAACACCTGCTATCGAATACATATGAGAAGCGGAGCATTAACAAGTGTTTCAACAAATAAGAGGTGCTCTTGTATGTACAATTAATAAGTAACACATTTGTTATTTGTTAAAAAAAATATTTTCAGTCTGAAAAGTATATACGAATACATTCTCAAGAAACCAACAGAGTTTTTCATTATACTGTGATAACCAATCCAAAAATCAACATACTGTATATAATTATCTTTATTATGTCAGTACAGTTATATATGCAGATGGACATATACTCGTGGTTTCCAAAGGAAGGTGCTGCTGGAAGAAGAAAATATAAAGATGCTCATAAATATGACAGGAAAGTTTTTACAGTTGAAGTAATAACATCAAAAGAATACCTTTCTGTACCTAAGGATTAGCATCATTCAGAGTGAATGTAGATGGCTGTCTTGTTGTAATGATCTGCGTTTCTTTTGTGCATTTTTCCCATTTTTGTACTTGTATCAACTAATGAGTTTCATATTATTAAGCTGATTTACTATTTTTTTTAACCAAAATTTTGTTTTTCTAAGCAATAATGTTATTTGCACTGGCTGTGGTGGCCATTTTTTCTTTAGCAACCACGTTTTGTTGTTTTCATGAGATATCAGGAAGTCCCGTGCCATGGCCTAATCACTCAAAGGTGTGTCAGGCAGTGACAGGCTTCTGGTGTCCCACAATTCTGGATGCTTTCTTAAACCAGCCTTCAGTGGTATTAGGAGTTAGTGGAAATAAAATTCATTTTAGGGCTTCAAAGTACATGTTATTTTAACTTCATAGTAGTTTTGGTTTCTGTCTGATCTCTTGGCTTCTTGACCTCAGCATGTTATTTTTGTCTCTACCATCTCCCGTTCCATCCAAAAATACATTTTTTGCTCAGCCATAACCTGTCTATGCAGAACATTCAATCTGCCACCTTAGAAGTCCAAAGTAAAGAGAGCAATTTACTGTCTAATGTGAATATATGAAACAGTAGAAAACGTGGAAGAGCATTGTGCAGCATTCAAAAATGCTTGAAGCGCAAGGATATTTACCCAGTCCCTGGGTGAGAGTTAGACATCTAAACAATTTCCTGTAACACGGTGTGATGGACGGCTGGCATTTCAGTCTTGCCGGGACGTCCCTCAACAGAGAAAAGAAAGAAGAGTAGCCTTTTCATGGCACTGCATCCCCCGGAACGCTAGATAATAGCTCCCTTGGACAGAAATGGTTCCCCGGATTCCCTCAGGGCAGTATGAGACATGGAGTCTGTTTCTTCATGCCTGTTGGATGCCTGGGTGCCGCCAGGGGGAGCTCACCAAGAACCTGGGGACTATTATTGCTACACCAACCCGGAAGTACTTCGAAGTCATGAGGACGTAAGCCTGCAGTACTTCCAGGATATTTAAGGAAGGAGGATGTGGCGTTTGACCCGGAGAAGGAATACTTCCGGGTCATGAACTATTTAAAGGATGATGGGAAACCCATCAGATTGAGCCTGGAGTTGGGAGGGAGTGTAACTGAGCTGCTGGGAGTGGAGGATTGTGTTTATTATTGTGATTATTGATTATTGGAAGAATTGTGGAGTGTGCAGTGCTTTGTGCACTTTATTGAAGAATATTATTAAAGAAATTATTCTTGGTGTTTTAAACGTGTGTCCTGGACGTCTGTCTGGTGGGTTCAACGGGTCAACAACGCCTCTAGCGTCCACAGTGGGCACAACTAGCCAACCAATAAATGTCACCACATTATAAAAGTTTATCTTTTATTGGATTTAGTTTTTTATACTTCCTGTTATTTCTAATATGTTAATAGTATTATATTTAGTACAGTATTTTCACATTAGGTGGTTTTTGAAGGGGAAGTGAACAAAATGCAAAGAGCCACAGCACATTAAGTTTTAGTCTCATCCAAAGTGAGCAAAGATAACATTTAATAGGATAGTAGCCTATGTTGTGTGCAACACGGTTCAAAATGGCTAGTAACAAAGTTAGACTTCTAGAATTCGGGGCCTTTTTCTGGTGTCTATTATAAATATGCTTGCAGTGATCACAGATTTGAGTGTATTTGCCAGTATTTGTGGTGAAACACTACACATTAACATAATATAATAATAGTTGATGGTGATTCCCCTTTAATTAGTAACACATAGAATATCCTACTTACTGGCAAGTAGTTTTGGTCCTCCTCCACTTACGTTAGAAGTATGGATCTGTTAGGTGGCTGCTCTTAAAAAAATGATAGCTCTATGTTAAAGGATTTGAGACTGACACCATTGAACCTGTCCTGTGTGTGCTATGGCTACACAGGTCAAAGCCTTGTGACTATGTACTGTAAAACATACACGGCATAATGAAGAGTACATTGAAAAAGAAAAAAGCAAACTTCATTTACAGAATGCCTAGAAAAGTCGTTCAGTCAGCCTTTGCACATTACATTGTATTTTGGTAGGTCGTGAAGGAAAACAAAGATCAAGTACAGGCACTGTTGTATTTATACTGTACATACAGCGCAAGATTTTGATGTGAGGTTTAATATTTCAGATTTTTCGGTATTGTGATCTGCACACAGGTGGCAGGTGCCTCCACCAGTAGTGTTAAGATCCCACAGCCGTTCTTCACTGTTGTGACCAGTTAGGTGGCACGTACACATCTTAAAGAAACCAAATGCCTTAGTGATATTTAACATGATTGTCTATTGGACTCGGTATTGGACTTAGTGGGTTAGAAATTAGATAGCTGGGTAGATCTTTGTTTAAATATTTTAGTTTTGTTTGATGGTCGATATCCACTAATTGCTTGATCTGCACTGGAGATATCAGAAATTACATTTCTTAATCCTTTTATTCATTTTTCAAGCCCACTTTTTCCAGTTACAACCCAGCAGCTACAAGTACAAAGCTGACAGTAGTAATGAACCTTGACAACAGTCTACCTTAGTGCACACTAAAATACACACTGGCCAATTTAAAGGTTTCATTTAATATAACAAGCATGTTTTAAGATATGTGGGAAAGAAGGGTACTGTGAAATAACTAACCCAGGACCAGCTAGAAAAGGTGCCAAAAATGGCCGCAATCAGACTAGGATTTGAGCCTAAGTCTGTGGGGCTTCACTACTGATTGTGCCACAGTACCTTCCTAAATTTCTTAAAGTTAAAAGCAAAAGATGAAAATGAAGGAAATTTATTTCAAATGCTATTGAGATAGAAAAAAAAATCTGAGTTCACCTAAAGTTCAGTTCTCTTTAAAAATGTCTCCTAATGGCAGTGCATTAAAAATAGATTTTAGGCTTTAACATCGTGTCAAATAAGGCTTAAGTACGCTGAAGTAGGAGCTTGGGGGGATAGAAACTAGCATGTAAGATGTGATGCTTGGTTAATTTGGTTAATGCCTATTTTTTAAGATCTAGTATCACCTTTTCAATCTTCTCATGCAGACTTACTAACTGATGAAACAGAACAATTCTGTAGACTGTTGGTAAGCTGTTTTTGCTGAGAACAGCCCTGGTTTACCAATGGATTTAAGCTTTGGTGATGTCACCAAAATTAACTTAAGTATTTATTAAGAAAGTTGTTTCCCAAGAATCATTTCCAGAATGATCTAAATCAACAAATATTTTTATGCATAGCATTGTTAAACTGGTTCTGCCTTATATGCATGTCTTTGATGTGTGGAAGGAAAACCTGACAAAAAACACACATACAAGGGATAACATGCAAACTCCACACAGAGAAAGAGGACTGTGCACTTTGAACCCAGGACTCTGATTCCATGAGACAGTAGAAATTAATACTGCACCTTTAGTGCTGATCATGTAGTTTACAAGTAACTTCTTGAACCCAATAAATCTGTAAAAAATATGTGTAAAATTGATTTTCATTGTTAACAACAAGGGACAAATCTTGTGTTCCACATCCATTCATTTTCTTATCCTAATTTTTACAGTATTGGGTGGTTTGTTATTCTGTCCCCTGAAAGAAAGATAATTCATCTGTGGTTATTTCCTTTCCTGGCCCTTAATGATACTAGGTCCCCCATGACTCTGTAGTTTCAGAAAATGGATGAATATTTTTTCCCAATGCTTACCTTTTTCATCTTATTTGCTCTACTTCCTCCATCTTACAAGTTGTGATGCCACTTCTGTTTAACTAACACAGATTCCAATGCAACAAAGATGTTTTCTTGGGGCCCATTTACAGTACTTCTCATATACTTGATGTCCAGGGTTTATTGCTGTGCTGTTTTAGAATCTTGTGGCAGTAATCAAGAACATCCCTTGGCCAACTTTATCAAATGTTCTGTGAAGGCCATCTGGGAATCTTTGAATCTAAATCAAAGTCTTAATTCTTAGCCAAAAATGTGTTGCCCAAAATACTAGACAGAAACAAGCTGACTCACAAACAAAATGGTTTCCATATGAATTCATTGCTTGTGGATTCATTCCAAATGAATCCACAAACAAAAGTTTACAAGATGACTGCGCCCACAGGAAAAACAATGTAATCTCATAACAACAAAAAATGAGACATGAAGAAATTAAAAACTGTAAATACAGATAGATAGATAGATAGATAGATATAAAAGAAATTAGATAGATAGATAGATAGATAGGCATAAAGGGAACTGATAGATAGGCATTAAAGGAACTATTAGATAAATAGATAGATCGGTAGAACCTGCTGTAAATCTTCCTTGTATGCCCTGCTTTGTGCTCTGTTTAGTTCTGACTATCATCAGTTTACAAGGAATCCAGTCGTCTACCAATTACGTAACATGTGGTACCAATTCAGGATACATTTCAAGGTAGAATAGCTCTTTTTCTGTTACTCCTGTACAAGATACATATTCTTCTCCACCTTTTTCAAATAAAATTAGTGTTTAACTTATGGGCAGTGCTATGGATTAGGATACTTTGAGATCTTTATGTAGACAACATATTTGTATCTTTTGAGCAGATGTGCTCCAAATTTAACTTTTAACTTTTTTCCCAAATGCAAATTAGAAGATTTGTTTAGAGAAAATCTACTATACCTTCCACATCTTGCACCCATATCAATACCAGAGGCCATACTTGTTAGTCTTGATGAAGACTTAGAGAGCATTTCAATAATATATGAAAATATTTCAACAAGTATACCATTCATAGATCCATAGATCAATGGGCATCTCAGAAAAGGAGTGGAACGTCTATATATGACTTTACATAGAATACACTCTTCTTCTTTATGTGCCAGGCACATTCATTGATCATGTTTATCTCATTTAAAATTGTCCAAAATATACCCAAGGTACGACTCAACCTGCAAGTGTTGCCACTTCGCTCCAGCTTCGCTAGACCATATGTTCTGGGAATGTACTAAATTAACATCATTTTGAACAAAACATTTTACATCCTTCTATAACTGCCTCAATCACTCCTAATCCATTAGCAGTGATATTTAGAGTACTCCTGGGTGGCATTAAAGTGCACAGGGTTATGTTGATTCTAATATATGCATCACTACTACACCACTCGCATGCATACTTAACTTGACTTAACCGGAAGAATTCCAACCTACCTTCCATAACTTGGTGGTTAAGCAATGTTCTATATTATATCAAAATTTAAAAAAATCTCTCTTAGAAGATATGTAGAAAGCCTTTTTCAAAACATGGCAAGAATTCATTCAAGTTATCTTAGAATAAGGATGCTTAACCTTTGATTGACTCACTCTTGCTATTAATCATTTTATGATATTTAAAAAACTTTTTCACTTGTGTTTCTTCTTTTTCTTTTTCTCTTGGGTTGAATTTTGTTTTGCTCTGCTTTTTTCTACTTTGAATATATTTTGAAATAGCTGTATCTGTTAAATAATTTGTTTGACTGAATAGCATGCTATTATAATGTTCTGGATTTTGAAAACAAAATGAAAAAAACAATGTTGGAAAAAAACAACTTAAAAAGGAATTGATATAAACAGAAGACTGGCATACTGTTATGCCATAACGTGCTGGCTTAAATTGAAAGCTTGTTTAGGTCACCTCCAGTAGTAACATAGAAAATTTCTTATCCTTCTTTACTTTTGCTTTCTTTGCCAGCAGCCATACCACCGACACTTCAGAACAGGTCATCCACCTGAAGCTAAGCATGTTCAGGCTTGGTCAGTACTTGGATGGGAGACGATCTAGGAAAAGCTTGGGTTACTGCTGGAAGAGGTGTTGGTGAGGCCAGCAGGGGGCACTTACCCTGTGGTCTGAAAGGGTGCAATGAGAGAAACATAAAACCGATGCGCTGACTCTCTGTGGTCATTGGAGATCCCTGGGCATCCTTCACAAAGAGCAGGGTGTATCCAAATGTCCTGGCTAAGTTGCCCACCATGGCCTGGTCATTCTGCCCCCCTACTCATCCCTTGTCTCTAATTGGCTATATCTCTCACCACTTCACTACCTGAGTGAGAGCACTGGTGCAAAATTGGCTGCCCCTGCATCATCCAGGTGGATGCTGCCCATTAGTGGTTGTTGAAATGGCTCCCCAGTTACTGTTTAGAGCTCTTTGCGAATCTTGAATAGAGCTATAGAAATGCAACAAATTATTATTACGATTATTATTATTACTGTTACATGTAGATTTTGCATTCATGGCATTGCTACACAGCACAGCTGAGAGATGTAAATTCAGCTGCTCTTTTGCAAATTTTAAAAATATGTTCCCCTGTTGTTGTACCTTGACCTTCAAATTCCCAGTCCATAGATCGAGTAAGAATGGTAAAATGTAAACGACACTACCTAGCTGATTGACTGTTACCTCAATTTTTGAGAAACATCATCCAAAGTGGGCTTGCCTTGAACAAGAATGGAAAAAGTCAGACCTCTGCAGCTGGCTGACCTGATTTCCTCTGTTATTAGAAAGTGACAACATAAATAAAATAGCTTGTTCAAAAGATGGCTGTAGGGGAGCTGTTTGAAGGATCTGTGGGAGTCACAGTTACCGTTGGTGAATAGTTCACAATATGGCTCATGCTCGGAGCAGTAAGGGAACCAAACACATCACAAAAGGGAGTGTACATATTTGTATGCTTCAGAGACTGGTGACAAAGCCTGACCCTGCATGCAGTTCATCACTAGCTTTTCTCTTTCCTGAGGTGCTTAGTGTCTTTTTTTTGTATCTGATGATGCTTCTTTATGTGACCTCTGAGGTAAATGTAGAAGAGATAAGAGTTGATGCTGTCATTTGTTCATACTGACTGTGATTCTTTAAGCTTTGCAGAGATACCTTTGTTCAAAAGCGTCAATGCCTCTCCACTCGTCACTTTTTACTTCTAAAGTAAAAAGATCATTTGAAGGAAACTTTCCTGTGTTTTCCTGAGCACAGTGCAAATTGTCTTATTTATAGTTTTCCCTTAGACTTTGCTTTCTGATTAGTAATTAGGGTTTTGTCTTCTTGGTTTTGAATTGTTTCTGGTTTTGACCGCATTTCATCTCCAGGTCCTCTTTGACACTTAAAGGGCTGTTAAGAAAATGACATAACCTGAAAAATTGAACAAGACTTGTTTTGACCAGGAAAGAAAAGTACAACAGAGAAAATCAAAAGAAAGCATCAGGGACAGGCCAAGGTCTGTTTGCCAAAAAAGGTGAAAGCAAAACAGTTATCAAGAGTTCAAAACACTAGACCAAGAAATTAAAACCCAAAAAACAAACGAAAAGTCCTAAGCTAAAACTAACAGGAGATGTATCCCTGACTAAGCTAATGTGCACAAATTGAAGGTTTATTTTGATGATTTTACCCCTGTGTGCTGCCATTATAAATAGGAAAGATACAATGATGTGACTGGTGGGTGCTGTTGCTGTAAACAACATGATTGCTGTCATGAAAAACAAGCATCTAAATGGATATGATTACTACTCAAAAGACATATAACTTGGGCCCACGAAGATGTCATAATATAATATGATTTTTAATAAATATTAAAATAAACCAGCATTGCATACATTGAATGATCAAAAATTATAACACTCAAAACATGGCGTTGTGAAAAAAGTGAAACACTGTCCCATTGCTGACGTTACAGCATTGTTACATCTGCTACAGAATGCCACAAAGTTCACTACAGACAGATTCAGGTTCAAAATTTGTTTCATTTTATGAAGCCTTTAGAGCAATTTTGCATGTTCCATCAATATGTGTTTTTGTTTCATGGGGTATTCTGATTTTTTTTCCTATAGTCCAAGAATATACTGTAAGTTTGATTTTTATGTCTAAATTGATGGTGTAACATGAAAGTTTCTGTTTGTACCCCTCCAGCAATGGTTCCCGGCTTGACATTCAGTACGGGAAGATAGATTTTCAGTAATCAGTAATGCCAAAATGCAGGAAGAAAGTTCAAAAGATGGCTGATTATATCATATACACATATTCTCTCTTAGTCCAGTCAGGGTGGCAGACATGTTGGAGAGCATCCTTTAACAGGGATCCAGCCCATTACAGGACCCGCACATGAATAAACTTACATTCATATACCCTAGGCCAATTTAGAGTCACCAGTTTACTGAATAAGCATGTGTTTGAAAGGTGGGATGAAAAATTGGAATTCTAGAAAAACAATACAGCCAGACAGACAATGTGCAAACTGTACACTGGAGTTTGTGGACCAGGATTCAATCTTACCCCCTTATAGCTGTGAGGGAGCAGTGCTAGCCGCTGTGTGATCATGTTGATATAATATAATGTACATACATACATTCTCACACACACTTAATCCAAGTCAGGGTGGAGTGGTGCTGGAAGCAACACCAGAGGAACTGGGTTCAAAGTAAGGAGCCGCTTGGGACAGGACAGCCATAATCAAAGGGCACACGTGCACACACTCTTACTGGGGCCTTCTTGAAATTGTTAACTAGTTAACCTCACCTGCATGACTTTCAAGATGTGGGATGAGAACCACATAAGATGATGGGCCACTGGAGGTGTAACATAAAAAGAAGAAGGTCCTAAACAAAGCAGCATGCATCCAGATTCAGATATTATGGAAGAGATTGTAACTCTGTGTAAACAAAAGTTTACTGAACTGTTTTAATGTGTAAAAGTTTTTAGACTGCACTGTATTTATTATTTCAAAAAGTTAATTTGACTGCACTGTATTTATTATTTATATGTGATTTTTTCCCCAGAGATTCATGCTTTTTTCTTTGAGTTCCAGTTAAAATTAGATGTAAGGAAAGTTTTGAAAATCAGCCCAGTGATACTATAGGTAAACCCATGCCATGATAATCACCTTGTCAGTGAGTGCCATGGTTAACATGACATATGTGACGTCTTAAAACTGAACTCTGGAAAAATCAGACATAGAGACTTAAATAACAGTCCCTTTTTCATCATGAAATTTATTCGCAGCGCCAGCTATTCTGCCGTGGAAAGGTGATTCTGGGGTTGAATTGCGTCTTCCAGCTTCTACTGAGACAAGACACGTCTGAGCCCATCCTTCTTTATTTTGTCAGTTATTAATGGTAGACCTGGGCTGGCACATTGTGGACCTGGCTTTGGATTGCCAGGCGTCCTAATTTGAGTGGGACTGTCCCAGGTTCAACAGACAAATCCCGAGTCGGGATTGTATGCAGAAAGAAAATCTTAATTCAATTATTATATGGAATATCTAGTTAAAGAGGCTCAGTAAAGTTCTGTAGACAGCCTGGTGTATCACCTTTTATGAATGAAATTTGTTAACTGTCAGCTAAATCTGAATGTTTGAATCATGCATGTTCGTGTACTTATGTCATCATACTTTTCTTGTGCTCATCATGGCTGCTCATGCTCGTGTGTAATTCGCTTTGAAAGTGAAGTGATACTGATAAAGACTTTGACTAACAAGGTAGGTTGTATCTGCATTCTATTTACATATGTTGGGTTGTATTGTATGAAACATGAAAAAACAAATCACTGCACGTTGCTCTTATTTGATGCAAATCACAAGTGGAGCAGCCATTGTTTCTCGCACCGCAGTTAGAAATGATTCGATGTAACACTGATGTAACAGCAATGACTGGGGAAATTGGGACCTCGTACAGAAAGCGCTGATAAGACATTGTTGCCAACAGAACTTTTAATATAACCAGAGTGTGGATAATTTTTGACTCATCCTCACACTTACATGTTTAGATTATACAAGTTTATATCTCTCTCTATTATAAAAAAAAATCTTGGAAGGAGACCAGACGTGTCTCAGAGACACTTTCACGTCCCACGAGATGAGTCTTCATGTCAAGTGATGTAACCACACCTGGGGCAAGAGTTTATGCAAAGAGATTTGGAAAAGTCCTGCGTGGTTATGTTAAGACACATTTTTTGTAGAGAGCAAGAAATGATATTCACTCACGGACAGTTATACGTTGTGTTGTCACAGTGTAATTCCAAACACGGAATCAAAATTCAATGCGATATTGATGAAAAGGTAAAAGTGAAAAGAGATACAACAACACCAACAACACCATTTACTTCTATAGCACATTTTCATACAAAAAGTAGCTCAAAGTGCTTTACATAATGAAGAAAAGAAAAATAAAAGACAAAATAAAAAATTAAAATAAGACAACATTAGTTAACATGGAAAAGGAGTAAGGTCCGATGGCCAGGGTGGACAGAAAAAACAGAAAAAAAAAAAACTCCAGGCGGCTGGAGGAAAAAAAAATAATTCCAGGCCACGAGACCACCCAGTCAGCTCTGGGCATTCTACCTGTCATAAAAGGATACCTACAGGATAAATATTCTAGAGATGTGAGTTGCGCTGTCGAGTTTTACATTTTAATGCAGACAGCACTACAGTCATCAGCTGAGCACAATCATGCATGATTTTTTGTTTGTCATTCTTAATAATCACAATACTTATGAAAGTGTCCTTTACAGAATTTGGATTGACATGTGCATGTTTTAAGGTGGAATTGTTCAGATGCTGTAGAGAGTTTAATAATAATTGGAAAAACGATAAATGTTCAAAGTGTACTTTAACTCTCTCAAGGACAGCATACAGGAAAACAAATTAAGAGTTGGGTCAAACATGATTTCATTTTTAGTTATGATATTAATGGAAGAACCCAAAAGATAAATTACATTTCTTATTTTGTTTTGTAAGGTTCACATTGTGCTGGCAGTAAATATAGTACAGTAGCTTTTTACTAATGCTTAGTAAACATTCTCTTTCCTTCTCCACATCTTTAATACATTTGTTTATGCCTTATATTTCCTGATGCTGTAAAATATTACCTTAAAATGCACAGACACAAGATGACATAAATAAAAATCAACTTTACTTCCAGTTTCAAAATTGCAAAAGCCAGTTTCAAAATTGCAAAAGAAAAAAGGGCAGAACTGAGTGTTTGAGTCATAGAAAAGGTAAAATCAAGGAAAGGTATACATTGAAAATTAAAATCAATTCAGCCAACAATTTAAAAAGACAAATAAATTTTGAGTTAAAATGACAGATAATGTAATGGAGGGGACTTGAGGATTTCCACAGTGAACTGTGCAGAAGGAAATGTTACTTTAGATTGATTTTTAGTCCTACTAAATACTAGACAAAAACACATTAATCTGACCAGAATTAATTTAAAATGAATCTGTTAAAATCTCACAAAAACTATGGTCTATTCAAAGTACATATGTCAACATGTAATGGTAGATTGTAAAAAAGAAGGAGCGCCACAGGAGAAGAGCCCTGAACTAAGGGTGACCCACAGGGTGACGTGGGTGTCAGCGGGTAGGACAGCCAGCAGCTTAGCCAACAGAGTCCAGGTCTGCTCCTACAACACAACTGATCTTCATGACTGACTTACTCACTCGTTTGGCAAGTGCTATTTTAATGTACACTCGGTGCCTTAAATGTATGCAGCATATGCAGACTTATTCCACTCAGGCCAAATGACCTCAGCCACCTTCAGAAATAAAGTTTTGTATATTGCTCCAGTGTTTGCCGCCCATTATTGATTTTTGGGTACTAATGCACCCATTTCTTGGATGAAGGAATATGCCCGTCCTGTGGTATACCACCATCTCCTCTGTTCTGCTATCATTAAGCTCACTCCCCACTAAAAGACGTCATCCACCAGGCCTCTGTGTCCAGTCTCCTGTAGAGCCCACGATGGCAGACCCGTACAAGAATCTCAGCAGATGGCCTCAGAATACTACTATATGATAAGCTGAAAGGTAGCTGGGAGTTCTTTGAAGAGTCCCTGTGTCACCCACCAAACAAGTAACCTTGAACCCGATTATGTAGCATCCAATTGTGGTCCACTTGTTAAGTTATCAGAAATCCAAGACACAAGGGGACCATCCATCTTCACTGACCTTACCTTATGCCACTGTGTTTTTAAAGGCACCACTTAAGTCATGAATGCCCGATCCAAATAAGAGAAGGACCTGAATAAGAGATCACTAATGATGTTGTCCTCACAAATGTGCATCTGATAGGCAAAGTGCTTTGGATGGGTTGCTGTTTTCATTACATGTCTGAGGTTGGTAACGTCAAGTGTTTACGTAGTTTTCATGATGTGAAATGTTAAGGCTGCACATCTGCCATCATTCAGTTTACTGTGTTTTATTTTAAACTGATTAATAAAACTCTGGTAGTAATGAAAGGAAATTATGACAATAAGTGATGTGGACACTGGAAAAGAGCAGGCCTAAAAGTAGACTACCTGAAACACCTGAAAAGACAAAAATCATTTCTACATGTAAGCATATGGGGGCCATTGTGACCCTTTTACCTGAGGAGACAGGCAAGGCCCTTCCTTGCACACCCTGCAGAGATCAAATATATAGACATAGGTGATATGACAGAAGTGCGCCATGCGAAATGCAGATCATGCACCACGGCAGCAGCTGATCAAGCAAAAAATTGTATGTGTTTCCCATTGTATCACCGTTTAAGAGAGGGTGTCGGAGGAACAACTGCGTCTCCTTGGGGTGTGTTCATCCCCCCTCATCACAACTCGAGCAGCAGAGATTTAAATCAGCTGTCGAATAGTGCAGACAGGGGGTAATGGGGGGGTGGATTAGTGAAGCAAGCAGGGGGTGAAGCCGCCTAGTATCTATAATTATAATTTAATAAAAATGATCTATTTTTTGTCTTAGTTCCTTAACCTATGATTTTGGAAATCTGGCGACCCTTACCTGTTCCACTTATGATGATAGCATTATATGTAGCATACACATTGAAAGGTCCCTGCTTCAGTTTTGTTGGCCATGCTGTTGAAGTGGTCAGCCAATAGTCCCCCATCTGAGTTCCAACATACCTGCCATTCCATTTAACCTGGCTTAATCAAAGTTGTAAAATTGACCAAAATGAATAGCAAAAGAATGTTTGTTTGTGATTTTACTGCCTTAACTCCCTTTACTTTTATTGGCATTTTTATCATTAGTTCAAACAGTGCTTTTTTTATCTGGGTGGGCCCTGTCTACTTGGTGTGCAGAATGTTAAGGTCTTTTAGGAAGCAAATTTTGATCGATGGTTGGATTCCCTGAAGCAGCACTTTGCTCAACAGATGCTCATAGCTGTGCATCCCATCATAGTCATCAGAAGTAGATGTGCATAAGCTGATCTAGAGTTAGGCATCTGCAGCACAACACTGCTATGCGGATGAAATGTACTGTAAATCCAGAAGATGTTTGCCGTTTAAAAATGTATGAATGTAAATGACTAAAATAATGTTAATAAGTTACAAAATACACATTTTTCAGAACAGAGCTAGTTGTGACCAAATCCACACAGATTGTATGTCAAAATCAATGTATCCTGTTTAGTACAATGGCATATAGTTTACCTTTTTGAAAGGGTTGTGTCACTTTAGCCATCTTTAGTGTAAAAATGGAAGGCGTTGCTTTTGCTCATTTTAGTTAGGTGATAGGATGTTTTCTGATCATTCTGGACACTCTGTTGCAGATTTGCTCTGTTAAATATTGCCCAACTATTATTGATCCTGTTTAATCCAGTTCAGGGTCGCAGGAGGACACAGCCTGTGTTGGTAATAATAGGCGAAAACCAAGCACCAGTTCACTGTAGGGCACAGTCACATTCACACCAGGCCAGCTGAGAGTCCCTAGTTACCCTAACATGCACATAACTGGGATTTGGGAGGAATCCGATGTACCTGGAGAGCAACTCATTCAGAGATGAAGGAGATGAAGGGAATGCACACACCTCACTCAGGCAGCTACCAGCCTGGGATTTTAATGCAAGACTCTGGGTCAACAATAAGTAATTCTGTTCTTTGTCCAGAATGGGTCTCAAAGAACAGAGCTGGTGATATGGCAGACTTAGGGGCTCACTGTTACCTCATTGCACTCCATGTGTAGATAATAATTACATTATGATGTTACAGATTTCTAAATGTAAAGGTACAATGCTGACATCTACTTGTTCTGTATTTGAACTAAGACAGCAGCTTTCCTTTCTTAATAGATATGCCATATAATGTGTGCTCCTTATTCCTTAGCAACTACAGTTTGTGTAATTTCAATGGAGGGACAGTTTACATTTACTTTATTTGACCATAACTATTTTTTTCCAAGAACAAGTATGCATTTCATAGAATTCTTAAGGTTATTCCCATGGTTCCAGTCACATTTGACACTTCCATTGCCATGGATGGCAATCAGCTGATTGTACTGGACCACATGTGTTGACAATATGGTGGAAGTGGTGAGATATCAAAGAGGTGGAATTAGTGCATACTGTATGTGAAGAAAGGATTGAACCAGTGGTCTCAAAACTCCAGTCCTGGAGGACCCCAGTGGCTGCAGGTTTTCATTTTAACCCTTTTCTTAATGAATGACCTGTTTTTTCTGCTAATTAACTTCTTTTGAAATCATTTTATTTGACTTGCTCTTGAGGACTCAGACCCCTTAATTACTTCTTTTTCCTTAATTAGCTGCCAGACAATAGTGAGATACAAAATGAACCAAAACATGACCAGCAAACTGTGTCCATCATACAATATCTGAAAATAAAGAAAGATGGTCTCAGGAATGATGATCTGCTCAGGTCCTCAAAACATTTGACCAGTGCTCTTAGAAAAGAGAAACTCAACAATTTTGAAAATGTCTTCTATTGCATAACGAGAGCAGCAACAAGCCATGGAATTAAAGAATGGGTTTAATTAATAAGATGACTTGGTGCCTAATTAAGCAACAGGTTGGAGTGAAATTGGTTGGAGTTTGAGGTCCTGACTTTGTCTGGCCTTCTGTTGGCTCCCTCACTTCACATTTCATTTCTGGCTGAGTGCCATTTAAGGAAAGAAACAAAGCAATTCAGTGGAACAATGAAGAAATTCAGGAGAACAAATCTTAAAAAACAAGTGAATTAAAATGAATGGAAAGGGAGTTAATAAGCAGCAAAAACTGGTCATCAGTTAAGAAGAAAAGGGTTAGAATGGAAACCTGAAGCCACTGTGGCTCTCCAGGACTGGAGTTTGAGACCACTGCTTTAGACAGATGACAAATGTACATTGGTCTTTTCAAGTACATAAAGATTATTTCATATACAGTATGCAGTAAAAGAATTTTAAGTTGATTTGTAGTGGATTGAGATGGACTATAAGAAGAATGGATTAGCCTTCTCATTTACGTTTGCAAGGCCTAATGGTGGTTCGGTGGGGCTTGGTTGGCTCTCTGCCTAAAGGGAGACCTCATGTTCTCTGCTTGTCTGTCTGGGTTTTACTCCGGTTTCCCTCCTAAATTCTGCAAAAATTCATGTTAGGTTAATTGCCAACTCTAAGTTGACCCTTTTGGTATGTACAGTATATGTGTGAATCCCCGCTGGGACCTGCTTCTTGTCATCCAGAACTGAAAAAGCAGGTTAAATTGTAGATTGATGCATTTTAATCAGCAGAGCTATTAGAGTGTTTCTGAGCTCAATCATTCGTCATGCCTAATTCATACTGGAGAAGTGTGGATCTTTGTTCAAATTCACACTCTGACCAGGATCCCCTTATGCTTTTTTCAGGCCATTACAGAGGATTGCATCTGTGACAAATACAAGGATACAGGCTTAGTCCTGTGTGTTATTTAATAATTCAGTTAGTTAACCTGCCTTTCCTTGAAAAGGCATTTTTTAAAAATTAAGGTATACTGTAAGTACTTTGAAATGATGCTGATGATGAAAGGTGTTCTAGAACTTTCTCTTTATTTCCCAACGTGAAAATGGAATTCACAATAACTATCAGAATGACAAGGCCTATCACTCCACTACTACTACCATATATTGTCCAGTATATGTAGTGTGCAGAAGAAGTTATTTAACTGCCACTATGGAACAACAGTCTAAAGAATGGACTGGGGTCCAAGTGAAGAAAGAGACCATCATTCTCAGACTGCCCCACTGTCTTTGGATAGTTGCACATTTCTCATTTGTTTATATGGTTTACTTTTTAGTACTCCACTTTTTCCTTCAGGGAAAGGATGCAGAGAAAATGTGAACTCGCACAGCAGGTATTTAAAATAGTGTACTGTATGTCTGATGGACTTTAACTTGATTTAGACTTGGCTCCTGTTTTACTCTAAATGTTATCAGAATAGGCCCCAATCACCCTTTAACTCACATCTTAAATGGGTTTGAGAAATGTATGTTCTTAACCTCTGCTTTTTTAAATTAATTTTTCTTTTGTATTCTACACCCATAAGCGTAGCCTTCTTTTGTGTGCAGCAGCAATAGTTTTACTGGAAAACTAAATAGCATTTTTCTTCTTTTTCCAGTAGCTTATTAAATCACTTGTGTGCCGTGACTACAAGTCCTTTTTAATGACTATGAGCTAAAAGCACCTCTAGGGAATCCTTAAAACGTTTTCAGAGCAAAAGGAAAATAGGTCAGTGAAGTAAAAGAATGGCAGTGTGTCATCACAGAATGGGCAGCTTTTAGTTTCTGAGTGGGGCATGCTAGGCTGGGGTCTAATGGCATGATTTTGTCTGCTTTTATTCAGATATACAGTTCTTTATTACCAAAGTGGGGTTGTTTTTGCTCTAATCTGATATGTATAATTATGATTTATATTAATTGTAAAAAGAAATCATGAAATTGAATTCTGCTTGGGAGAAGATTAACGGTACAAGAGAGGAGGCTTTATGGAGAGTTAGAAAAAAAAAGAGCAGAATAATTACGAGAATGACTTAAAAACTTAATAAGATTGGTAACCCCTTCCCCATCTCTGATTTGACATGTTCAAGCCTGACCTCTGAATGGTGTGAAACCTTACCTTTATTTTTGTTTACTACCAGAGTCCATGAAGATTTCATTCATTTCTTCAATATTTAATTTCAATGCAGTCCATCAGTTATTGCACTGGTTTTTTTGTTTTTTTTTACTGAGTCTGCTGTTATGGGTGACAATCATTCGTTTCCTTAAAAACACCAACTGTTTTTTAGTTATTATTTACATGTGTAGAAATGGGCAGTCAAAACTCAGAATAAAAACTTAAAG
This sequence comes from Polypterus senegalus, assembly GCF_016835505.1. Taxonomy (NCBI): domain Eukaryota; kingdom Metazoa; phylum Chordata; class Cladistia; order Polypteriformes; family Polypteridae; genus Polypterus; species Polypterus senegalus. The sequence goes on from NC_053156.1 coordinate 126,048,732, forward strand.
CTGTTGATAATTGAACTTGTATTCCTTTACACAATCCAATGATATAGCTTTATGTAAATATACAAATTTTAGCCAGTTTAATTTACATTATGAAACAACAATAACATTTATTTGACATTTAAAATCTGTAGAACAATAAGGCACAATGCTGGCAAAGTGTTGGGGCACAGGATGGTGACCCCTATATATCAAAGTATAAATTCGCACTTGAATAAGGCAAAGCAAAATAATAACATCTTTTTCAGATGCCTGTCCATTAACAAGGCTGCTGTTCTTTGGTAGTCAACGCCATTATTTGGATCCTCCGGTCTGTAGATACGAGGGGCGTTCAAAAAGTTTCCGCATTTTTATATTTTCGTTGGAAAAGATGAAGGTAGGACGAGTTGTAATTGGGCATTAAAAAGTTGGTATGACACTGGGAAAATTGCATCACAAATGAAGGGGACCATGTAAAAAAGTGATGTAATTTATTTTTGAAATTCTTAATAAATAGAGTTGGAAATAAAATGTTCCTCGTAAAAGAGAAGATGTGAATGACAGCGCCCTCTTATGTCGTGGAGCAGAATTACTATACTATTTGTGCACAAGCCCTGAAAATGGCCCCTACTCATGTGTGTGAGAAAAATCTTTATTTAATATTTATCTCTTGTGCTTCCCACTTTGTGTACTTCCAAATACCAATATCAGTTGCCAAATAAATGGCTCAAAATATTTGTGTTATCTTCAAATGGCTCATATTCTCACAAAAATAAGACTTATTGTAGTGCTTTTTTATTATTATTATTAATTTTATTACAATCCATACAAAGCAATCAAGTTTTTACAAAAAGAAAAATTGAGTTAAGAACAGATATTGTAGTGCTTTTTAACAGGATATTAGAAAGGATTTATATACAAAATATAGAGAAAGGTTTTTTCTTGTGAGTAAAAAGTGCACCTAATAATAAAAAGTACACACTGCAGGCATTGTTTTTTTTCCCATTTTCAGTTACATATGTTTTTGTGTTTATCATTTTTAATCATTCCTACAGTGACAACATTGCAGAATTCTACATTATGCTTTTCACTGGGATTGTTGACAGTATTGAGGGCTGCAGTGTTCATTGGTAGTCGTTACACGGGACATCATTAATAAAAAGTGGCAGAACACCGTAACACTGGAAAAATGGAGAAAGAAACGAATCAGCAAAAATTTGAAGAAAAACGTAGCATGATTTTGGAGAAATGAAAGTTTTTTTTAAGGGGACTTTTGCTATGTGTACGATTTTGATTTTTGCTTTTTAGTTTTGATGATCGGTTTATTTTTTACACTATTTCAGACTCCAGATTGTTTAACGTCTGTTCCATTGTTTGGCCTTGTTTGAAAATATAGACTTCTTGCTCTCAGTTCTCCTAATTTTACCCTTTGCAAGCACCTTGTAAGCAAAGAGCTTCCAATAAGTACAAAATGAGAAAGGAAAGTCAATAGTGAAAAAGTCAAAGCAAAGTTCTAAATGTCTAAGTAACCATTTTCTGTACCTCTGGTAAGTGAGAGTGTCATTCATGTTCTTTTTTTATATTTATCAAAAAACCTTGATGTTTTGCACCACCAACTTAAAAAGCTTCAGCAATTGTGATTGCACATGTAGTTTTGTCTTCAAAACACATGACTAGCAACAAGCACTGTTGACACACAACCATAAAACGAAACCCAAGATTGTGCTATGGTGACATAACCCACAAAACAATTTTAAAGCTTTGAATCTAAAGCACAGATAAGTCAGTCTCCTTAAAATCTGATAAATTAGAGAGGAATTCCAAAATCTTTTGCGAGTTTCATCAAGTCTGCTATGAACCTTAGTTTGGTTCCATAGGAATGATTTCTGCTCATTATTATTTATGTTGATATTGTTATTCTTTTTACTGTTTTGTTTGTCAAATCATCCTGTTGCCATTTTCAGTCTCATTTCATGGTTCTAGAAGTGGCCATTAACCTTAGTCTAATGAGGTCACATGGGTTGCAGGTTTTCATTGCTGCTCCAAACTCTTGTCTTGCTTGCCTTGTTTCTTACTTACTTAGTCATCTGGCTTCCCATTTTGGTGTTCGCTATAATGGGGGGTTTGACCTGTATAAATTTTACAGATTACTAAGTAATAATGTCTTGTCTAAAAGAAATTTTAAATGAGTGAAGACAGATAAAGTAAGCTGATATTGGCAGTAAGTAATGAGCCCTGTGATGGATCGCAGTATTCAATGTCACTCACACCTGAAGCTGTTCAATACAAATTACCTGAAGTTTAGAACAATACTATCCAGTTACTAATGAACCCACTAAAGAGCAAAGGAACCCTTGTGGACCAACTTCATATACAGAGTTCAAATTCTGACCCTTGATTAATTCCAAGGTAAAGACTAAGTGTCTAAAATAGAATGATAATGAGTGAAGTTACATTTTTCGGGTGAACACCAAAGTTCTTCACCAATTCCAAACCCACAAACTCTCATGGTGTGATTCTTGTACTAAATGTACAGGGTGGAATTACATTAACTTGGTTAATATGGTTTAGCCTCTAAATGGTTTCTTTTATTCTCTGGAGACCACAGCTTTTTTGGTTTGTAATATATGAGTTATGTTTCTTTTATTAAGTGTCTTGTCATAGTTATTCTGTAGTTGTTTCCCTTGTGATGTTAATGTTTTTAATTCCCAGTATTACCAGTGTTGTAATTACCATTTTTTATTTCCATATCCAGTGTGCAAATGTACCTAGTAATGGTCACCTTTAACCAGCCTACAGTGTACTTAATAATTATATTGATTCATTACGTTGCATTGTATTACACTATTTTAATGCCTGGAGCAACTCTATTGCAGCCTCTTTATAGTCAATATACAGTAGGAATATGTATGTTTACCAAAATAAAACATTTAGTGGGTGTTATATTAGAGAGGATAGTCCAACTGTTTGAGGGTCACAATGCCCACCTTTGTGTAATTCTAGCCCATTTCACAATGAGAAGCTAATTGATTTTTTTAATTAAATGGCCAGTTATTAATGCATATCATAAAGCTGCAGCTTTTTAAATATGCAAAGAATAGTTCAATGACAAGAGGAAATGAAAACCACTGGATATAAGCCATATGATAAATGAGCAGGTTATGTGCTGAGAGTTGGGGATGACATCCTTTAATGAAATATGGCAACCAGTGGAAGGAAAAAATGGGGTTTGCTGTAGCTGATGAAAAGAAACTTAAGGTAGAGCTTTCTAAGACTCTGCAGGTTACAGATGATGTCTCAGGTCTGCATATTGTAGTGTGATAAATTGTTCCCTAACATGTTTTGATAGCTACAGTGAAATCTCTTTTAAAATTACCCATGTTAATAGCAGCCTGTGGCCGATTCAAGGGTGAATCTAATATCCGGTGTATTAGGCAAATATGAAACTGGTTGTCAAAACATGGATCCTGATGAACTGATTTCTATCCATACATTGTTTTAAAAGAGGAAACCTCTTAGTTTTAGTTGTATGTGGACATCATAGTACTGTATTTCATTCTGCTACCTTATAAGCTCCAGATTCATGGGGTTGAGCTCCAGTGTGTTCATTGTCTTCATAGAATTTGCCCACTCTCTCAGTGTCTGATGGGATTTTCTCCTGGTACACTGAGCAGTTCTAAAAAGGCCTCATAAGAGTGAGTGTGAATGTGTGTGTGTGTGTGTGTGTGTATGTGCTCAGTAATGCATATCTTTCCTGACCTTGAAATTTCTAGCAGAGATTCCTGAAACCTCTGGGCCTGTACTGAATTAAGTAGATTCAAGTATGGACGGAAAGATTTTATTTTGTATAAAGATGAATCATGGTAATGAAATCACACCACCTTTAAAGGAAACATGATAGGAGACCCTCTCCTACGCTTTATACTGTACTTTCATTGAATTTCAGAAAATGAAAGCATTGGAAGCGTTGTAATCAGGCACATATTATTGATAAAATTAGCTGTCTTGTTTCATGATACAGTATGCCCAAAGCAATCAGACAAATTAAAGAAGACTGAATACTTGAAAACAAGCTTAGCATAGTGTTGGCAGCGGCCTTCCATTAACTAATCCATAGTCATCCAGCCAATGCACCAAGTTTGAAATAATACTAATAATACCTAATATGAGAATGTTACGCAAGGTTTGTGGAATAATATGAGCCATTCAGCTTTCTTTACTTAAGAAACAAGATCTGCATTATGGTTAACAGTAGCAATAGAAGTGGAAAAAAAAAGACTTTGAAATGTATATTACCAGTTACCACGCTCACGGAAAGCGGGTTACAATGATGCATTGTATAGCTGGAACTTTTTACTTCTGCCATCCTCCCTTTAGAATTTATGACGGTCCTGTGGTCAGCATCTCAAGACTGGATTGTGGAAAATTGCCACCTGTGCTAGTGATAGCCTTGAGCAGATAAAAGCACCCTTTTATGGCTCGTGCCCTGCCTCCACCCCATCCTTTTAAAAATGCATGACTGCATAATTTAGAGTGACTTGTTTAACATACTTTCAGCTCATCGGATTACAAAATCCAGCACGAGCTTGGGGTTGTATCACGCCGCTGAGTCTGCAGCTTTGTAAGGAGGTTGACAGTTTTTTTTTCTTAACTAATTGCTTTATGCCTGATATCAGACAGCAAAATCCATATGCCACCCAAAAACTTAAGCTCCTACACACACTGTTGATCCATTCATAAACGTGATAGAAATAAAAATACCATTCTAATCATTCATCTAGCCGCAGGAAGTTATAGAAGCCAAGGTTATGTGGGTCCAGAAAATGGACAGGCTGATAATAAATCAAGTTATCAATCTGCTGCTCTTTCTCTTCCTTTTTACGCAACTAAGGAATGTTGTCTAATTTTATATCATTGACTCTTTGTCTCTGATTATATAGATGCATCATGCGTGTGAGTGTTAATACATTATATTGATACGTTGTCAGTCAACCCTTAAATAAATGTGTATATTTTATGGCACCTTTCTGCACAACCTCAGTCCCAAAAATAATTAAATTATGGCATAGCATGGTAATGGCAATACACTTTTTAAAAATGTACAGTAATTATATATAATAAAGAATAATTAAAGGGAAAATTTTACCACTGTATTGGTATAGCTTACCATACACTTGGGAAAATAAACTGTATGCACCCAAGCAATAATTGACAGTTTATTTTATTTTATGCTTATTGAAGGATAGGTTTGGTCAATTTAAATTTTTATCGCATGTATTCTTGTGATTTAAAATGGCATCTATGGAGCATCTGTGCAAATCTTCCGTCATATCCTGTAGTCCTGGAATCAGCCTAGTCACTGTTCTATAGAGTTTGATTTGCGCTCTGTCTTTTTTGTAATATGGAGACCAAAACTTCACCAAGTACTCCAGATGAGGCTTCTTGTACTACATATGTAGTGTAAGCATCACCTCTTTTGACTTGTACTGTGCACTTTGTGATATACAACCTAACCTCCTACTAGCCGTCCTGTACATTGTCTTGATTTTGATGGAGTTACTGCAGTGCCAAAATCCTTCTCATAAGGTATACTTTTAAGATACAAACCTCCCATTGTATATTGGAATATAATATTTTTACTTCCTATATATAATACTTTAAATGTGCTTATATTCAGTGCTTGTTTATAGTATTCGATCGAAGACCTGGGGAGAGTTATGGTGGTGTAGTCACTGTGACGCTTTAAGCGTTGCGGGTTTTTGGTACTTACTGGTCCTTGGAGAGAAGGTATTCTAGGTTCTGATACTTCAGGCACTGCTAATCATATAAAGTTTTATTTACTTCAAATTAGCCCATATCTAAATTCTGTCCTGGTCCAGCCTGAATGATTCTTATAATTCTAGAAATTCCATCTAATTTGGAATCATCTGCAAACGTAACCAACTTTTTTTTACATTCTTACAAAGATTACTTAGGTATCATAAAAAAGCAGTGGTCGAGGCTCTGATCCTCTTTTAAATTTATTACCAAATTTAGAAGTACCTGGAGCGGCAACACACTGTATCAGTATGTGCTCCCAACCTAAAAAGGACCTGGTGCCATAACTCTTTGCTTCCTTTGTTTATGCCAGGGTTGTATGCTGCTTAGCTACACACTGCAACTTGAACTCCAGTTCTTTGGTCTTGTGAGAGCTTATCAAAAGCCTTTTGAAAATCATGAAGATAAGTAATATCATAGGCACCTCCCAGATCATACACAGTACAATGCAATGTGAAAGCATGACAGATCAGACAATACGATACAGAAATCGAACAGCAAACAATGAATGCAACGGAAAACGTTAAATACAGCATTACACTAACTAAGCAGTAGTAGTAGGGTGTTGTACCATGTTAACCATTATGAATGTAGTGAGAAGTCAAGCAAAATAACACCTTTTATTGGTTAACTAAAAAGATTACAATATGCAAGCTTTTGAGGCAATTTAGGCCCCTTCTTCATCTTCCTTTCTTCAATATATTCTTCCCTTCTTCATTACATCTTGCCTGAAGAAAGGGGCCTGAGTTGCCTCGAATGCTTGCATATTGTAATCTTTTTAGTTAGCCAATAAAAGGTGTCATTTTGCTTGACTTCTCACTACTATATAAGCAGAAACAAGTGTGCACATTCATTTGTGAATAACTGGATAAAGCAGATTTTGAGTTGTCAAAAGTGACATAACTAACCAAAGTGGAAGTGCAGGAGCTAGTCAACCAGCTTATAGGCCAAATAAAGTATGTTATGGTCAAAGTCTGCTTTGCAATTTAAAGTTGGAAGCACGGCGAAAGGCAAACTGTACATCTGCAAAATATAGTCATGGGTATGGTATGACTGAGGTGGCCTCCGAGATATCTTGGACTTAGAATGTGTTCCTAAACGTTCAGCTAAACCACGGGAGAGTAGAGTTAAAAGATAAAAAGTTAATGTTCTGGAATGTCCAAGTTGATCTTTGTAGTTTATTCTAATGGAGAATATGAGAAAATTAAATCCCGTTGTTCACCTCCATTCCCATGTGGGATGATTGGGCACTTTTTGTAACAAAGAATGACTAAAACTTTCAGAATCTGGGTGTGCAAAGCCAGTACAAATGTATCTTAAAACACTCATAGATGTTGATCTTTACAAAGATGCTGACACTGAATATTGACAAAATGGAGGCTCTGGTGATTTTATTTTTTTATTTAGAATTTGGACATATCAGAAATGTAGTGCCATGAGAGTTGGGTGACTCCAGAAATACATTTTACACCTGATTAAAATAATCTAGTATTAAATTGACTTGATCATTTTTCCACCAGGAACATCAAGCACTACAAACTGCACAGTAAAAATCAAAATAGACAAGCTTTATAGTACAGTTTCTCACTGTTTTCACATTCTAGTTCCTAGTGCTTTATACATTTGGCATTGTTACTACTACTAGTGGCTTCTTCAATGGCAAAAACAACAAATAAATATGAACATTACAAATTGTTGTTCAACAAAATGTGACAAAATCTAAAAAGGGAAAACATTTTTATAGATAATAAAAAAGAGGGAGAAGTATATCTGGGTACAGTAGACGACATACTACCTTGGTGTGGTCCGTTTATTTCTAGAAATTCAGGAATTTGTTGTGCTGATGGTAGAAAATGTAAGGAAGTTTCTTCTTAGTTATCACCTTAAAGGCATTGAACTTCCCATTGACTATTTTTGCATGTAGGTCCTTGAGCGTTACAATGAAGTAAATCCATCTTAAATAAAGGTAAGTGTCTGTGTGGCTATCCAGTTGTTATACATCTGTCATTCCAAAAGATGGCACATCACAAACAGTTTTAGTTATAAAATGCATTGCATTTGCCTTTGCAATAGATGGTGCATCACAAACATTAATGTTGCTTTTACGAATCCCATAGTAAATGCCATATAACAGAGATAAATACATTGCATGGTGCCCCACAAACGTTAACACTGAGGTGTACATTGATTTCTTCAATTTCAATCTGTCTTAGAGGGGTGGCACAGCTCATAGTATATTAATTGGATCAAAATAAAAATCTAGGTTTGTGATTACAAAATAAAATATAGAATTTTTTTTTTTTTTTCAAAATCTATCCTCCTGTTTAAACATTCCAGCATCCTGAGTTTGCCTTCCAGGCCCAGATGTTGTCCATGTCCAATTTTCTTGTTCTCTGTGTTTCTGTGCAGATTTTTCTCCCATATCCTCAAAAATGTACTGAACTGTTTAACTGATGATTGCACACTAGCCTTGTAGGAATGTCAGGGTGTGGGTGTGTATGAGTGCATGAAGTGGCTAGAACCTGCCTTAGTCTCAGTGCTGCTGGGATAGGCTCAGGCTCCCCATAACTCTAAAGAACATTAAGTGTGTTTCAGAATGTGAGGTCATAAAATACATCCTAATATGTTTTGGTAAAAATGGAAATGTTTACTTGACTAAGAAACTGACAATGACCTAATGATCATTCAATGTATGAAATTCTAAGTACAATTTATACAATTTTGTGGTGGCAGAGTGGTTAATGGTGGTGGCTCATGACACAAAGAACTTCAAGTCAAATGCTGGTGTTGGAACTGACAATGTGGAGGTGGTGCATTCTCCCTGTCTCTGGGATCGTTGCTCTCCAGACACTCCAGTCTTTCTTCCACATTCCAAATACAGTACATACAAATTGGGTTAATTGGTAACTTTGAATTGACCTTTAATGGGCGAATTAGGGTGGGTGTTTTTTTGTGAGGGCTTCGGTTTAGCTTCTGGGATGCCTTAATGAAATGGGGCGCATTAATGTGCTTTACATGTGGACCCTTCTGTCATATGGCAAAATTCAATGCTATGCTGATTTATGTGGCAGGCATAACTGGCTTTTAGTTTACATTAAATGTGTCTCTCAGTCTCATTTTAGTCATTTTACTTTTTTTTTTTTCATCTCACTATTTTTAGTAAAAAAAAAAATCATGAGTTATAGTCTAAGACTACGTTTTGTATTATTTCACTCCAGTGACTTCCTTCTAAGGGCGGCACGGTGGCACAGTGGTAGACCTGGGTTTGCTTCCTGGGTCCTCCCTGTGTGGAGTTTGCATTTTCTCCCCGTGTCTGCGTGGATTTTCTCCCCGTGTCTGCGTGGATTTCCTCCGGGTGCTCCAGTTTCCTCCCACAGTCCAAAGACATGCAGGTTAGGTCTCTCTAGTGTGTGCTTGGTGGGTGTATGTGTGTGTGTGCCCTGTGGTGGGCTGGTGCTCTGCCCGGAGTTTGTTCCTGCCTTGCGTCCTGTTGGCTGGGATTGGCTCCAGCAGACCCTGTGGCCCTGTGTTAGGATATAGCGGGTTGGATAATGACTGACTGACTTCCTTCTATTTCTTTGGTTAAGAGAGCAGCTCTGGCTATGGTGCCCCATAACATTTTCAAGCTAAGAGTCTGGCTTTACATATTCCTTATTACTGCGTAGTCTTACAGCTTCTGAAAGTTTATTTTCTGCTAGTTAACACATATTTACAGCGACAGGAAATGCTACCTCCAAATGCAAAAAAAAAAACACATTTTTGAAGCAACTTGAATAAGCAAATTTATTTTAGATCACATGTGTTTGCTGACTGGAGAGAATGCAGCTGATTTGCCTACGTAGGAGTATGCAAGGTGCGTCGGCTGTCAAGTAAAAGTAAATAAAAAAATTGACTGATGTGCCATAACAGATACCATAATGTCAGATGTGATATTGTAACTCTTTGCTGACAGTTTCTGGGCAACTGTTGTGGCTTTGAAATTAACTATTACATATACAGGCATAAAATATAATTTTTCATTGTCACTAAATCCTTATACTTTAATACGACCTTTAATAGTGAAAATTACCAAACAGTGTTTACTTGCTGCCATGGAGTATCCCATATAGAAGGCATGACCTGAGCTGACAACTGGATAATGGAAAATGGGACCCCGAATTGAGTTGTCATCCGTAGTCACCACTTGGATCTATGGTACTGTGCTCTAAGGGTGCAGGCGGGACCTGGTGGCTATGGGAGTTTAAAGTTGACCCCACAAATGAATCGGCATCTCTACATCCTGTCTGGGTCACCTGAACTTGAAGCGGCAGGCGGTTGTTTGGTGATTTTGTCTAGAGGGTAAGAAGAACAGGAGGTTGAAGAGGCATAATGGAGCTGTGAGGAGTTTAGAAAAGCAGGTAACATACGCCTATGCTGATTAGTTTAAGATCCTGTGCAGTAAGACATAAGCTGTGATTTTTCCTTCATTTTTGTATACAGTATTTTATGTTATAATATGATGTGTATAGAGAAAGGTTTTAGGGTGACGTGAAAAATTCTGGGCCATGAACTGTCACTTTCACAGTTGGGCCTCTGGGTTTCTGCTTCTAAAATGAACAACCTGATAAATTCTTGCATATTTCCTTGTTGTCGCTGTTTTTGTAATTAGTTTTATTCAAGAAAGAAAAAAAAATATATGTCGTGCCACTTATAACATGGGACAGTAGGACAAACCGACTAATGATTGCCTGTTGTTAGAACTCAGACTACGTGGTTTGGGAGAGGCAGCTGGTAAGTCTACTAGCAGAGTTCACTTGCTGCCAAGATGAGCCCGCTTTCGTAGTGGCCACTAGCTGACAGTTCAAACAGTGATCACCCAAGTGTTGAGTGCTGGGCAATATAAGATCGGTGACTATTGTGATAAGATTTGTGATCATGATTGACAAGCAAATAGTTGAACATTTACAGATACCTCAGATTGTTAGAATACATATCATTTATAAATGCATTTTTACTGTGGCCCAGAAATAACAGTTGAAAAACGCAATGCATTACATGCTATGGGTCTGCACATTTTTCTTCTGCACCTTTATGTGCAGAACTCGAAATTCTTGTTTCAGTTTTCCTCTTACCCAGCCCATCCCTATATATTCTTAACCTCACATGTGTTACTGTGAACAGACACTTGGCTTCTGTTTGTTTGTTGTCGTCACATTACCTGAAAACAAAAAGCTGGCAGAAGCAGCACTCAGCCGTGCCAGTCTCCACCTGAGTAAAGCCATTCAGCCCGTTATGGCTTGACAGTCAAAAAGGATATATGCTTGAAGCAACATTTAAAACGTACACATAACTTTGCATCTAATAGGACTGTAAACATGGACTTGCCTGTTATGTCATCAAAGTCTTCCATCTGTTGGAAGGCCCAAACATGAAATCTCTTAAAATAATATTTGATATGGATAGAAAGAACAATTGTGTGTCTTTTACTGGATTGATACTGTAGATATGCCATTGGATGGATGGATGGATGGATAGATAGAAATATAGACAAATAGACAGATAAGGTGGTTATAAATAGTAGATACTGTGCATTGATTGATTGAATATTAAAGAAATTATAACCATACATATCAGATAAGAATCTAAGAAAATGAAAAAAACACTTCATCATTTAAAGAGGGAGACAACATAGGCCCGAACCTCGTTTTTGCTGTATATCCATGTTTGCTCGTATAACTGAACTGCTTTGAATAGTGTTTAGTATAACTTAAAATGCTTGCCTTCTTCTAATTGAATTTCAGATTGTCCAAACCTTTTATGTTTACCTTTGACTTCAGTCTTTTGACAGCAGCAGTCTGAACTGCTGCTCATCGGCCAGGGTTATTTTTTTTTTCTCATAGCTAGAGTCCCATCCTGTCTGTCTTCTTTATATGCATATGGACTCCTTCTCAGCCCGATTAGTGCAGTTTTCTTTTCAAAAATCTCCCAGCTCAAAGTATTAACCTCTTAACAGAAGGTTTAAATGTTGATGCCGGAGTCCTTACTCAGGTCAAATGCATCAATCAGTTGACTAGACTATGCAGTACTGTCTTTGAGGGATCTTCAAAACTCCACTACTGACGTAAACAAACCTATATATTCCAGGAGCCTAAATTACTGGTCATCATTAAAGAGACATTATACCGCACAAAGTTCTTTGAAATTATTACTTGCCACCTACGGTAGAGCACCACTCTTCCAAACTTATTAGATTTACCAACTCCGGCCTTATTTCTGTTCTAAAAACCTGTGAGATCCATAGCCAGTCTGTGGGGGTCAATCAGGGCTCAAGTTTTCTAAGCACTGCCCAAACTAAGCCTGGGCATAATGAAGTATTCCAGCCAACCTGAGCAAAAACCTTTCTCAAGTCTACAGAGAGTCTATCAGAT